>NW_023248894.1:0-710 GCF_002007445.2 Ailuropoda melanoleuca | reverse complement strand
AATAGCTTTCCCATTACCCTTTACCGTTTGTAGAAATTTCCGAAAAGAAAAAAAAGAAAAACCCACAAACCCTCTCTCCAAAAAAACCCAAAACAAACAAACAAAAAAAACCAAAAAAACCCAAAAACCCCACAACAGCAACAAAACCAAATTATTCCCCTTTCCGAAAAACCTTAATTCTTACAAACAGTTACTAGATAAGGGAAGATTCTGAACTCACTCTATCATTTCTCTTAAGGTTTCTCTGAACTGGTCTCTTTCCATTTTGAGACCCTTTTATCCNTTCCATTTTGAGACTCTTTTATCTTCCTTAGCTCATCTCTTTCCTTAGCTAAAATTCTTATTTCTTCGAGGCTTTTATGAAGTGTCTTAGTCAAGTGTAAGTTATCATTTCCACACTTTGCATACGGAAATTTTGGGCCTTAAACTGCTGCTTCAATTGTTCCATTTTGTTTATATTTTTATGAGTTTTATTGGCATCTTCTTTCATTTTAAGAAGCTGAAGCTCTTTTTTCTGAAGTTCTTGTATCTTGAGATAATTATAAAACAAGTTAGAATACAAATAATTCTGTCAAGGAAGGAAAGCAGTGTCTACTGGTTCTATATGTACATGTGTAACTCTATCTGTATATCTGTATGGCTATATCCTTTCTCATTCCACAAATGATTTTAGACAGTTATTCCCCAAAGAACAAAACAACACACACCTT
>NW_023248893.1:874-1062 GCF_002007445.2 Ailuropoda melanoleuca | reverse complement strand
TAGTCACCAAGATATCAACATAGGCTGTTCCTGATTTCGCCCCCCCCTTACAAGAACAGCCAACATCTATTAAAGAACAAGACATCGGGATGCCTGGGTAGCACAGTCATTAAGCATCTGCCTTCGGCTCAGGGCATGATCCTGGCGTTCCGGGATCGAGTCCCACATCGGGCTCCTCTGCTATGAGC
>NW_023248893.1:435-746 GCF_002007445.2 Ailuropoda melanoleuca | reverse complement strand
TTTAAAAAAAAAAAAAAAGAACAAGACATCACCGAGAGCATCCTAGAATATGGGGATGAGGCTGAGCCCACCACCCCCCACCGCACCTCAGAGACCAAGACACACTTAGAATGAAGTTTTTAGGGTTCATCTATATTGTAATGTGTGCCTGATTTTAAAAAGGATACTTCCAATATTTCCTCACTGAAACTTTCTATTATAGGTATTTGATAGATGCCCTATTTCAGGTTAGGGAAGTTCTGGTCCTAGGTTTTTAAAAGTTTTTCTTTCTTTCTTTCTTTTTTTCTTTTTTCTTTCTTTTTTTTTTTTAA
>NW_023248893.1:0-180 GCF_002007445.2 Ailuropoda melanoleuca | reverse complement strand
TTCGTTCTTTCTTTCTTCCTTCCTTTCTCTTTCTTTCTTTCTTTCTTTCTTTCTTTCTTTCTTTCTTTCTTTCTTTCTTTCTTTCTTTCTTCCTTTTCTCCATAAATCAAAGACTTTACCAAATGCCTTCTTGGCATCCAACCAGGTAATTACATGACGTTTCTCCTTTCTCACTGTTAC
>NW_023248892.1:0-4877 GCF_002007445.2 Ailuropoda melanoleuca | reverse complement strand
CCTTTTCCAAAAAAAAAAAAAAAAAAGGTCACACAAAGGTTCGCAGTCTTTAACTCTAGAAAAACAGTTCAAACGTTCTATTCTGAGAGGTTTTGTTCTTCCTGGAATGTTGGTAGTTGTGACAAAGGAAACAGTTCCATTATCAAATAAAGTTAGAGAAATGCTAGGGTCAGCAAACTTAAACAAGTATTTTTAACTCAGGACTTCTCAGAGTCCTAAGCATGTTAACATGCACTGTGAATCTCCAAAAGGGGTATGGTATCCTGCAAGGGAATTTGACCACAGACCCCTATCTCTCAGGGCGCTCGAAGGGGAGAGCTCTAAGGAAAGGAGCTTGGAAATGCCTCAGCAGAGGAATGGCCCTAGCTCATTGGCCATGGACGGTGAGTGACAAAGGTCCTTCGGGAGGGTGTTGCCTGATGGGCCTGCCGTGCTCCAGGCAGATTTCCTATGGACAGCAGCAACGGGGGCCTTCCCCCTTCCTTGATCAAATGTTGGTGATTATACCCATTACTGACTGAAATCTAGGGAGGATAAATATGTATCATTTTAAGATCAATCTGAAAAGTTTTAGCACTGCAGAAGTCCTAAGAAATCTCCTATTCCAACCCCTTCATTGCAAATAAGGAGACTGAGGATGCAAAGATATTAAGAGTCTTGTCCCAAGTCACAAAGTTAGTTAATGGCAGAGCCATGCCTGGAATCTAGGCCTCATTAATCCCAATTTGTATTCTTTTCACTAACAGCAATAAAAGTGACCATTACTGACCACTATCGATACTGAGAAGGAAAACCAGGCTTTCTTAGTTTTTTGTTTTTGTTTTGTTGTTTTGTTTTTTTCTCAGAGAGATAAACAACATGAGAAAATTCAGGAAATTACTAAGTGAACTCAAGAATATGCACCATGTATCAGTATGGGTATTGATTTTAAGAAGAGATCATCTGGATGTGGTTAAAGCATTTTCTAAGTACACGAAGCAACTTTCATGATAGTTTTCCTTTTTTTAAAATATTTTTATTTATTTATTTATTTATTTATTTATTTATTTATTTATTTATTTTGGTGGGGAGGGAGAGTGCACAAGTGGGAGGAGGAAGAGAGGGAGAGGGAGTGAGAGACTCTCAAGCAGACTCCAAGGTGAGCACAGAGCCCGACGCAGGGCTTGATCTCACGACCCTGAGATCATGACCTGAGCCACAATCAAGAGTGGGGCGATTAACTGAGTCACCCAGGTGTCCCCATATAGTTTTCCAAAGAGAGTCATGTTTATGTGAGTAACAAGAACATCTTCCATTTCACTACACTGGTAAGGTTTCTTGAGCCATCGATAGTCATGCCTCAGAGAGCAAGCAGCTTCTTAGTCAAAGGAAAGAAGCAATTCCTTTGGCTTGAAATTAGGTGCTTTGTCAGGGCTGATGTCACTGAAATTTGAGGAAGTCAATGTTAAACTGTGATCTGAGGTGTTCTATGGTATATTCTATATGCATAATAAGACAGGGTGTTAAGAGACTGGAAATGTCAAGTCCTGGGAAAATTGAGTTACCTCCCTTAGGAGGTATATCTTAGTGGTTTGTTTTGTTTTAATAAATAAGGACGTTCCAAACCCCTTAAAGATGTTTCATTACCTTCAGAATAATTTACTGCATGGCTACAGCTAGTCATTTACAGATTTAATTAAGGAGTTAACACATATAAAGTTCTTCGAGCAATGGCTGCACATGCTTAATAAATAGTGGCACGAAGATATTATTTAGTAATATAATTATAACGGTGAGATTCAGGCGCAAAAAAAACACCGCTCTTGAGAATGTCAAACTCATTTTTTACTTCAAGCTTATATATGTATTATGTGAAAGTGACTAATTTATCATTGGCCCATATGAACAATAATTCTAAGAATGAGTTTCTCTGCCTGGTATATTTCATATTGCCTGAACTCAGAGCCACAGACACTTACTGATCTTTCATTAAGAAGTTTGTTTTCAGTCATAAAATGCTTTTGAGTTAAAAAGCAAGCTGTAAAATCGCCTCATGAAGACACGTTTGGGATGTGAGTATGCTATTGGAAAAAGCACAAACTCATGCCATTTCACAAACTACCGAAAATGTACCTTACTGAATTTACTTGATGGATTCAATTTAAAAATACTCATTTTCCATAGGATTGAGTCATGGTTAAGCAGGAGAACTCTGAAATTAGACTTGCCTGGGTCCAAATCCTAATGCTTCTACTGAGTGGTCATATGACCTTTGATCAGTGGTTATAATGTGCCTCAGTTTGCTCCTCTGTCAGTAGCAGGAAATCACACTGCCTGGATAGCGAGGGTAAATAAATCAGACAATGCGTATAAAGCTAGCACTCAGCACACAGCATGTACCGAGTAAGTGTTTATGATTATCATTTCCAAAGTCTATCACAGATTCGTGGGACCGACCCCCTCCATCTTATGTGTCTGCGTGTGTTGGCGGTGGGTGGGGGCTGGGGGGTGGTAAATAAACAAGACTGATTTTATCAGGATTTGGCCCATAGTTTTGTAGTATCCTATTTTTAAATCCTCAGCACCACCACCCTCTCCTCTGGCACAAATTCAACTGCCATTTTAGGGTCAAGACCACATTTGACCACATTACCTCTTGGGTAATTTCCTGCTCACACGACATTTTCTAGGGGAGGTTTTATTCTCCCGGTCTTAGCATTTTTAATGGCATAGAGTCAAGGATTTCAAAACTGTTGCTAAAGGTGGATTTTAACTGGCAGTTATTAATTCAGAAAGTGCTAATGGTCGCAACAGTGTTATAAGAGCTGCAACTTAAAGCAGCAATGCTTTCTGTTAGCTTGGGACCTTCCCACGAAAGCTCCGAGAGGATCTGGGGAGCAGATGTGCATAGGGTGGGTAGAGAATGCTGGGTTAAACCCTGCTGGTGGTTTTGGTTTAGCATGTAGATTTTACTTTCACTATTACTAGGCAGGATCAACTGACATCAACTATAAAACAAAACAAGCATAACAGGTTGGTCTTCAAGAACAAGCCCACATTGAAAGAGCAAGGTTTAAGCAGACACACAAATAATACATAATGTCAGTATAAACTCTATGAGCTAAGGGATTCACATCCGAGAACCTGAAGTTTAGTACAAATTATACTGAAAGTCAGAACCAGTACAAAAAAATGGAAACTTTAAAAAACTCATTCTTCCAACGTTTAATACCAGGCTCTGTGTTAGGTGTTGACATAGCGATGAAAAAAGATACAGTAGGGAAACAAAAATGTAAAGAGATAAATGGCAGCACATCATGGTAAGTGCTGTGGGAGCACAAGGAAGGGAGAATTACACTTGCCGGGAGCCTAAAGAAGCTTCACAGAGAGAGCAACTTTTGAAATATGCCTCCAAGGAATGCTATAGCCCAGCCTGCATTTTACTGTAGCTAACAACAAAACAATATAAATGCCATTTCCATGCAACCCACTAGAGGGGTTGCAGATACTCTTTCTAAGTCTCACCAGAACCTTAAAAAAAAAAAAGTAAGTACTGATGTTCTATTAGACAGACGGAGAAACTGGGGTTCAAAGATTAAGAAGCTCAGGGTCACGTAGATAGGAGCGGACCGAGGACTTGAGCCCAGATCTGTATCATTCCAAATCCCTTACCGTGGCCCTGCACTGCCCAGAAAGATCCACTTCAGCTCCCTATTGCCGACCAGGACATGGTTGACTTGTAACTATGTGGAGTCTTGGTGTGGGAACTCACTCTGCAAGCCCACTGAGAATGGCAAATTTTGGTCTAAAGAATTGGGAGAGTGAAAGGCGAAGGTAGTGGCTCTGTACAGATGGTTCACCTGGGCTCTGGTGCCCTCTCCTTACTCGGAAACGCAATCACATCTAGTTCAAAACGGATTATTCTGATTCATGGGCTGCCAGATTCCCTCTCTCCAGCTCTGTGAACACCTTGAAGTCAGGGAATGAGCCTAATTACAGTAGTCCCCCTTTATTTGAACTTTTGCTTTCCACGGTTGCAGATACCCACAGTCAACTGTGGTCCAGAAGGAGATGATGCCCCTTCTGACAAAGGCTAATAGTAGCCTCACATTACATCACAATGCCTATGTCCCTCACCTCACTTTATCTCGCTACGCAGGTATTTTATCGCCTCACATCATCCAAAGAGGAAGAAGGGGGAGTACAATACAAAAATACAATATGATATTCTGAGAGAGAGAGACCATATTTACGTGACTTTATTACAGTATATTGTTATAATTGCTCTATTTCATTATTGTTGATTTCTTACTGTGCCTAATTTATAAATAAAACTTTATTACAGGTATGTATGTACAGAAAGAAACAGCCTCTCTCTAGGGCTTGGTGCTATCTGCAGGTTCAGCCGCCCACTGAGCGTACTGGAGCGCATTCCCCACAGATCAGGGGTCTACTGTGCTTCCTCGAGACCCTCAGAGTCCAGCACTCACAGGAGTTGGCTGATCAATTGTGGATTCACCTGATGTTTTTCCGAGGGCTTGATAAGCGTGGATGTTGATGTAAGTTAGGTTGACTGAGGTGAGGTGACTAGACTTAGGGTTTGCATGCTCTAAAATAAGAAAAGGTGACCTAAGCAGTCTAACATAGCGGTTTTCAGACTAGTGCCTGTCAGACTTTAGAGTGCATGTGAATCATGTGACTACATGTAGCCCTACCCAATATACCCTATTAAAAAACAGGTCAAGTGCAGACAAAAGTATTGCAATTAAGCATCTGGGGGAAGCAGGAGACTCAATTTTCAGGGTTCATATCCCATTTCCAAATCTTTTTTTTTTTAAGATTTTATTTATTTATTTGACAGAGAGACAGCGAGCGAGAGAGGGAACACAAGCAGGGGG
>NW_023248891.1:213-3078 GCF_002007445.2 Ailuropoda melanoleuca | reverse complement strand
TTCCCTGGACTGTGTGGGGTCTCAGAGACCACTATGGGGCACTCTCGTCAGGCTTCCGCGACCACTTCCCTTCATGTTTCCCGATTCTTGAAGGGTGATTATTGTGCTAAGAGGGTCCCTGTTCGGTGTTGTTTCTGACGGACGTGTTTTGGGCCTTTTCGCTCCATTGCCGCCAGCAGTTTTGACAGGATTTCCCCAGGGAGCAAACATTTCGTTGGAAGCGGGTTTTGGCCGAATTGTCTTTCTCAGTGCTGTGTTCGTCGTGTTTCACTCACGGTACCAAAGCACCTTGATTCCTGTTCCACCTTCCATAAGGCCGTCGTGACTTCAAGGGCTTTCCACTCACACTTTGTTTCTTGGTTCTAAGGGCTGGATCCTCCTCAGGCCCCTACACCCAATGGGGAATCGGGGTCCCCAGTGAAAAGGCTGCTGTTCGCTGGAGGTGTTTTCTGAACGCTCTGCTTTTTTACCAATGAGAAGGTCGCTGAGTCCTCGAAAATCCGGAACCCTTTTCATTCATGCTCCCTTACTCACGAGAGATGATGATCGTTGATATTTCCCTGGACTGTGTGGTGTCTCAGAGACCACTGTGGGGCACTCTCGTCAGGCTTCCGCGACCACTTTCCCTCATGTTTCCCTATTCACGAAGGGTGATGATAGTGCTAAGACGGTCCCTGTACGGTGTTGTTTCTGACGGACGTCTTTTGGGCCTTTTCGTTCCATTGCCCCCAGCAGTTTTGACAAGATTTCCCCAGGGAGCAAACATTTCGTTGGAAGCGGGATTTGGCCGAATTGTCTTTCCCAGTACTGTGTTCGTCGTGTTTCAATCACGGTACAAAAGCACCTTGATTCCTGTTCTACCTTCCATAAGGCCGTCGTGACTTCAAGGGCTTTCCCCTCACACTTTGTTTCTTGGTTCTAAGGGCTGGATCCTCCCCAGGCCCCTACACCCAATGTGGAATCGGGGTCCCCAGTGAAAAGGCTGCTGTTCGCTGGAAGTGTTTCCCTGGACGCTCTGCTTTATTACAAATGAGAAGTTCGCTGAGTCCTCGAAAATCCGGAACCTTTTCGTTTATGCTCCCTTACTCACGAGAGATGATGATCGTTGATATTTCCCTGGTCTGTGTGGTGTCTCAGAGACCACTATGGGGCACTCTCGTCAGCCTTCCGCGACCACTTTCCCTCTTGTTTCCCTATTTACGAAGGGTGATGATAGTGGTAAGACGGTCCCTGTACGGTCTTGTTTCTGATGGACGTGTTTGGGGCCTTTTCGTTCCATTGCCGCCAGCAGTTTTGACAGATTTTCTCCAGGGAGCAAACATTTGTTGGAAGCGGGTTTTGGGCCGAATTGTCTTTCTCAGTGCTGTGTTCGTCGTGTTTCACTCACGGTACCAAAGCCCCTTGATTCCTGTTCCACCTTCCATAAGGCCGTCGTGACTTCAAGGGCTTTCCCCTCACACTTTGTTTCTTGGTTCTAAGGGCTGGATCCTCCCCAGGCCCCTACACCCAATGTGGAATCGGGGTCCCCAGTGAAAAGGCTGCTGTTCGCTGGAGGTGTTTTCTGTACGCTCTGATTAATTACCAATGAGAAGTTCGCTGAGTCCTCGAAAATCCGGTACCTTTTCGTTCATGATCCCTTACTCACGAGAGATGATGATCGTTGATATTTCCCTGGTCTGTGTGGTGTCTCAGAGACCACTATGGGGCACTCTCGTCAGCCTTCCGCGACCACTTTCCCTCTTGTTTCCCTATTTACGAAGGGTGATGATAGTGGTAAGACGGTCCCTGTACGGTCTTGTTTCTGATGGACGTGTTTGGGGCCTTTTCGTTCCATTGCCGCCAGCAGTTTTGACAGATTTTCTCCAGGGAGCAAACATTTGTTGGAAGCGGGTTTTGGCCGAATTGTCTTTCCCAGTACTGTGTTCGTCGTGTTTCACTCACGGTACCAAAGCACCTTGATTCCTGTTCCACCTTCCATAATGCCGTCATGACTTCAAGGGCTTTCCCCTCACACTTTGTTTCTTGGTTCTAAGGGTGGATACTCCCCAGGCCCCTACACCCAATGTGGAATCGGGGTCCCCAGTGAAAAGGCTGCTGTTCGCTGGAGGTGTTTTCCTGGACGCTCTGCTTTATTACCAATGAGAAGGGCGCTGAGTGCTCGAAAATCCTGAACCTTTTCATTCATGCTCCCTTACTCACGAGAGATGATGATCGTTGATATTTCCCTGGACTGTGTGGTGTCTCAGAGACCACTATGGGGCACTCTCGTCAGGCTTCCGCGACCACTTTCCCTCATGTTTCCCTATTCACGAAGGGTGATGATAGTGCTAAGACGGTCCCTGTACGGTGTTGTTTCTGACGGACGTGTTTTGGGCCTTTTCGTTCCATTGCCGCCAGCAGTTTTGACAGGATTTCCCCAAAAGCAAGCATTACGTTGGAAGCGGGTTTTGGCCCGAATTGTCTTTCTCAGTGCTGTGTTCGTCGTGTTTCACTCACGGTACCAAAGCACCTTGATTCCTGTTCCACCTTCCATAAGGCCGTCGTGACTTCAAGGGCTTTCCCCTCACACTTTGTTTCTTGGTTCTAAGGGCTGGATCCTCCCCAGGCCCCTACACCCAATGTGGAATCGGGGTCCCCAGTGAAAAGGCTGCTGTTCGCTGGAGGTGTTTCCCTGGACGCTCTGCTTTATTACCAATGAGAAGGGCGCTGAGTCCTCGAAAATCCTGAACCTTTTCATGCATACTCCCTTACTCACGAGTGATGAGGATCGTTGATATTTCCCTGGGCTGTGTGGTGTCTCAGAGACCACTATGGGGCACTCACTTCAGACTTTTGCGACCACTTTCCCTCAAGTTTCCCTATTCA
>NW_023248891.1:0-166 GCF_002007445.2 Ailuropoda melanoleuca | reverse complement strand
GGGCCTTTTCGTTCCATTGCCGCCAGCAGTTTTGACAGGATTTCTCCAGGGAGCAAACATTTGTTGGAAGCGGGTTTTGGCCGAAATGTCTTGCCCAGTGCTGTGTTCGTCGTGTTTCACTCACGGTACAAAAGCACCTTGATTCCTATTCCACCTTCCATAAGGC
>NW_023248890.1:535-760 GCF_002007445.2 Ailuropoda melanoleuca | reverse complement strand
GCCCTGGCCGCTTTCAATACTGTATCCTTGGATCTAATATTTGCGAATTGCACTATGACATGACGTGGTGTGGTTTGTCATGGTTGAGCTTGGATGGGGTCCCCTCTGCCTCTTGGACACGAATGCTTCTTTCCCTTGCTAGATTAGGGAAGTTTTCAGCTACAATTTGTTCAAATATCTCTTCTAGACCTCTGTTTTTCTCCACCCCTTCAGGGATGCCGATGA
>NW_023248890.1:0-167 GCF_002007445.2 Ailuropoda melanoleuca | reverse complement strand
GAGGCCACAGACTCATTATCTTTTCTTTGCTAGGGGGGACTTCTCCTTCTCGTCATTCTGATGAAGAGAGATTGCGGGGTTGTCCAAAGCCCAAATTGTTGACTGGCACCCAGGCCGTGCGCCCTTGTTTTATAGAGATCTTAGGGATGTGGGCTTCTTCCTTAAAG
>NW_023248889.1:608-1948 GCF_002007445.2 Ailuropoda melanoleuca | reverse complement strand
AGAAACAAAGTGTGAGGGGAAAGCCCTTGAAGTCACGACGGCCTTATGGAAGGTGGTACAGGAATGAAGGTACTTTGGTACCGTGAGTGAAACACGACGAACACAGCACTGAGAAACACAATTCGGCCAAAACCCGCTTCCAACGAAATGCTTGCTCCCTGGGGAAATCCTGTCAAAACTGCTGGCGGCAATGGAACGAAAAGGCCCAAAACACGTCCGTCAGAAACAACACCGTACAGGGACCGTCTTAGCACTATCATCACCCTTCGTGAATAGGGAAACATGAGGGAAAGTGGTCGCGGAAGCCTGACGAGAGTGCCCCACAGTGGTCTCTGAGACACCACACAGTCCAGGGAAATATCAACGATCATCATCTCTCGTGAGTAAGGGAGCATGAATGAAAAGGTTCAGGATTTTCGAGGACTCAGCGCCCTTCTCATTGGTAATAAAGCAGAGCGTCCAGGAAAACACCTCCAGCGAACAGCAGCCTTTTCACTGGGGACCCCGATTCCACATTGGGTGTAGGGGCCTGGGGAGGATCCAGCCCTTAGAACCAAGAAACAAAGTGTGAGTGGAAAGCCCTTGAAGTCACGACGGCCTTATGGAAGGTGGAACAGGAATCAAGGTGCTTTGGTACCGTGAGTGAAACACGACGAACCCAGCACTGAGAAAGACAATTCGGCCAAAACCCACTTCCAACGAAATGTTTGCTTCTTGGGGAAATCCCGTCAAAACGGCTGCCGGCAATGGAATGAAAAGGCCCAAAACACGTCCGTCAGAAACAACACCGTACGGGGACAGTTTTAGCACTATCATCACCCTTCGTGAATAGGGAAAATGAGGGAAAGTGGTCGCGGAACCCTGACGAGAGAGCCACATAGTGGTCTCTGACACACCACACAGTCCAGGGAAATATCAACGATCATCATCTCTCGTGAGTAAGGCATCATGAATGAAAATTTTCAGGGTATTCGTGGACTCAGCGCCCTTTTCATTGGTAATAAGTGTGCCCAGGAAAACACCTGCAGCAAACTGCAGCCTTTTCATTGGGGACCCCAATTCCACATTGGGTGTAGCGGCCTGGGGAGGATCCAGCCCTTAGAACCAAGAAACAAAGTGTGAGGGGAAAGCCCTTGAAGTCACGACGGCCTTATGGAAGGTTGTACAGGAATGAAGGTGCTTTGGTACCGTTAGTGAAACACGACGAACCCAGCACTGAGAAAGACAATTCGGCCAAAACCCGCTTCCAACGAAATGCTTGCTCCCTGGGGAAATCCTGTCAAAACTGCTGGCGGCAATTGAACGAAAAGGCCCAAAACACGTCCGTCAGAAACAACACC
>NW_023248889.1:0-334 GCF_002007445.2 Ailuropoda melanoleuca | reverse complement strand
TTTCACATTGGGTGTACCTGCCTGGGAAGGATCCAGCCCTGAGAACCAAGAAATAAAGTGTGAGGAGAAAGCCCTTGAAGTCCTCGGCCTTATGGAAGGTGGAACAGGAATCAAGGTGCTTTTATACCGTGAGTGAAACACGATGAATACAGCACTGAGAAACACAATTCGGCCAACAGCCGCTTCCAACGAAATGTTTGCTTCCTGGGTAAATCATGTCAAAACGGCTGGCGGCAATAGAACGAAAAGGCCCTAAACACATTGGTCAGAAACAACACCGTACAGTGACCGTCTTAGCACTATCATCACCCTTCATGAATAGGGAAACATGAGG
>NW_023248888.1:0-1201 GCF_002007445.2 Ailuropoda melanoleuca | reverse complement strand
TCTCCGGCGGGGGCCACGGTCCTGGCCACTCATTTCATCTCCCAATCGGTGCCGGACATTCGGAAAAAGTTAAAAAAGGCCGAGGAGGGCCCCCAGACCCCCGTTTCTGACCTGGTGAAAATGGCATTTAAAGTCTTTAACTCCCGAGAGGAGGCAGCTGAACTTAAACGGCAGGCCAGGCTCCAGCACAAGGTTCAGCTATAGACCCAGGCCTTGGTAGCAGCCCTGCGGCCGGCCTGCTCCGGGAGCCAACAGAGGGGCAGCCAACCGCACGCCTCTGGGGGCCTGCTTCAAGTGAGGAGCCGAGGGACACTGGGCTCGTCAATGTCCCAACCCAAAGGCGCCAACTCGACCGTGACCTCAGTACCACTTGATGGGACATTGGAAATCAGACTCCTAACCTTGGGGAATCCTCAGTGCCTCTACGCGGGGGCAACCCCAAGACGGTAAGTCCGGCCTTCCAGCTGCTCGGGTTGGAGGACGATTGATGGAGTCCAGACTCGGGCACATCTCTCACACAGGCCAAGCCCAGGGTCACGCTCCAGGTAGCGGGTAAGTCCATCTCCTTTCTGCTGGACACGGGGGCTACCTACTCAGTTCTGCCATCGTACTCGGGACCTACACGAACCTCACTGGTCACTGTCATGGGGATCGACGGGACCTCCTCCTCTCCTAGGGTGACCCTTCCCCTTACTTGCAGCCTGGATGGTTTCCCCTTCTCCCACTCGTTCCTCGTAATTCCCTCTTGTCCGGTCCCCCTACTGGGAAGGGACATCCTCCAGAAACTGCAAGCTACTATTCGCCTCTCTCCTTCCCCCTCGATTTCAGAGTGTCTCGTCTTACCCCTCCTTCCTGCCCCTCCGACCCCCACCCCAGATAGTCTACCCACAGTGGACCCCCAGGTATGGGACACCTCTAAACCCATCATTGCCTCCTACCATACCCCCGTGCCCCCACCCCAGATAGTCTACCCGCAGTGGACCCCCAGGTATGGGACACCTCTAAACCCATCATTGCCTCCCACCATACCCCCGTTAGAATACAGCTAAGGGATAGCTCCAAGTTCCCCTCCCGAGCACAGTTTCCCATTTCCCTGACTCACCGCCAGGGTCTCAAGCCCATCATAGACTGGCTGAGACAGCAGGGGCTCCTGATCCCCATCAGCTCCCCCTGTAACACCCCTATCCTGCCAGTCCGTAAA
>NW_023248887.1:0-1367 GCF_002007445.2 Ailuropoda melanoleuca | reverse complement strand
TTATGCCAGCTTTATGAAGTTGGTATATCGATGCTCATCCCTCTTTTAAACGTGAGGACACTGAGGTGCAGAAATTCAGGAGCTGGACTGTTCAGGTGGTGACATGGTGAACGGTGCAAACAAACAGGTGCTCACCTGGAGACCTGGACCTTCTCCAACTCTCCAGGAAGTCCCAGATGGGTNGGAAGTCCCAGATGGGGGTGCTGATCCACAGAAGGGGCAGCTGTTCTTTCCAGGAGTTCCCTGTGCTGTTCTAGCAAATTCCCAAGATCACACCAGTCCTCCCACAGAGAGAAGGGGAGAGAAGCGTGGCCCAGTCCTTTCCCACTTCTCTTAAATCTCTTGCTAGAATGCTGCCCTTGATGGTTCTTCTTCTGTGTATTGAAGAAATAAGTACTATCTTTCCATCTAAATATGGCCATTGCATCAGGAAGAGGAAGAGCTATGAAAGCACTCAGCGTGTCCCGAGGGGTTTGTCCACACGACGCTGGCATAGTGACTCGGTGAACGGGGACAGATGAGTTGGAAGACTGCTGGGTGTGTCCTATTTTAACAAAGTGTTCTCTCTTCCAAAAAAATTACCCCAGAGTGTTCTCTTGTAATCCAGGCAAGCAAGCACTTGTTAAAAATGCCCATATTTCTAAGAGGCATTAGGCACTGACAGAAACATGCCACCGTCACTTGTGAATTCACACCAACTGTGATGAATATGAACGAGAAGGAGCTGGAGGTCTAAATGGATCCATGCAGACTCATCACAGGGCTTTCGACACTTGACAAGCTGGTTTTCCAGTGGGAACTGCCGGGCTCGGGTGGCAGTTGCTGGTGACGACGCCAAGCACCCCTTGGGACCAGAATGTCAGCATTAGTATTCTCCGCAGGGAGGATGCCAGCTTCAGGCTCTAATCACAAAGCCATATTGGTGCATCTCAAACATCATTATGCCGGGCTCGGGTGGCAGTTGCTGGTGACGACGCCAAGCGCCACTTGGGACTAGGATGTCAGCATTAGTATTCTCCGCAGGGAGGATGCCATCTTCAGGCTCTAATCACAAAGCCATATTGGTGCATCTCAAATATCATTTAGGTAAAATTAATTCTGATTGATCGGGCCCCATTCTTGTTTTTAGTTTGGAGTTGCTTGCTCTGTCTATAATTGGATTGAGACACACAGTGGCTTTGAGAACGATGAGAATAAGCTGGCTCTGCCATCAGTGTTCTACAACGTGCCTCTTACATTAGGACCCTAAATGTCACATGTCCTCTGGGAGGGACAGATTGCAATATGATGGGCACTGATCTTTTTTTTTCTTCACATTTTCTAAATTAAGCTTTGTAAGGCAAACTTTAAAATGTTAAAAAGTGAAG
>NW_023248886.1:0-1607 GCF_002007445.2 Ailuropoda melanoleuca | reverse complement strand
TTTATAAATGTCTTATTACTTTTTCCCAGTGTCCATAATTATTAATGCAAACTGAGGACAGTGCTCCAAATATCTAAACCACACACCTGCATTTAATTATCTGAATGGAGGGAGGTGATTGGAGGATGAGTGCAAGGAGCGCAATCTAAGACTGGAATTGCTCCTTTAATGATGTAAACATAATCTGTTTTCTTTATTAAAGAGAATATATGATAACATAAAAGAAAAAGCATATATTTTTAATCAGTCAAACTGGTTTAAGTCTAGATCTCTCCTCATTTTGCATAACGTTAAACACATTACTTAAATCTGTGGTGACATTTCTCTCCTTTATGGAAACAATAATTTGGGGAATTATTAAAACAATGTCATGTGTATATGAAAGGACGTATATGAAAGGACAGAGCATAAAGCACAAAATAAATGATAGCTAATATGTGTATGGAACTCAATGTTTTAAATCACTGGACACTTCTCACTTTTTGGCTGTATATTTAATACTTTGGTTTAACATTTCCACGNGACATTTCTCTCCTTTATGGAAACAATAATTTGGGGAATTATTAAAGCAATGTCATGTGTATATGAAAGGACGTATATGAAAGGACAGAGCATAAAGCACAAAATAAATGATAGCTAATATGTGTATGGAACTCAGCGTTTTAAATCACTGGACACTTCTCACTTTTTGGCTGTATATTTAACCCTTTGGTTTAACATTTCCACGAAGGTTTCAGCAATTTCTACATTATGATAAGCTTTTATAAATCTAGGGAATCATCTAAAAGTCATATATGGAACTCAAAATTTATTTTAATTTCAAACAAAATTTTAATAATTTGCCATTTTTAAATATAAGACCAGTTTAAGTTTATTCCTAAAATGTTTCTCTATTTTTAGGTATGTTTTTCTCTCATTAACGATACCANTTAATCACACCAAAAAAAGCACTTTCCAAAAATATTTGTCTCACCTTCCTTATAGTGCAATAAGAAATTAAAGATGTGGTTAAGGAGAATACTTTTGGAGCCTATTAAATTTTCCCCAATCACTTACATTAATATATTATAAGTAAATTCAATTAGAAATATTAAAAAAAACAATGTTATGCCATATTTAAGGCTTTCAAAATATCAAATATTATGTTTTCATGGATATAAAGTGGGATATTTATAATGCAATCTCATTTATTTTCACATATTTCAACACTCTACATCCTATTTACCTCAAAGACATGTTAAAATAAAAAGAATTAACTCATGAATTGCCAAAAGCATGTATTATATAAACTCTTGATTAGTATAGAATTCAACTAAAGGAAATAAAATGTTTTGGTATTGTAAAACAGACCATAAGACATATGTCATTAGTGTAACATGGACGTTTAGGAATCTACTTTTACTGTTAAATGTATGTTGGTTAAGAGGATATCCTTTGTACTAGTTTCCCCCCAGAGTAAATATGCTGTTAAATGCTGCCATATTTTTACTCTGGATGGTTTATCTAACTAGAATGACGTTCCTGTATTTTGTAAAAATTATACTTCCCCTTAGACTTAACACTGTAAGAGAATACCCCCTAATATCTTTATTTCTTTCCTTTGCCAT
>NW_023248885.1:953-1073 GCF_002007445.2 Ailuropoda melanoleuca | reverse complement strand
AAAGAATCCACTCCCAAACTATTAGAAGTTATAGAGCAATTCAGTAATGTGGGGGGATACAAAATCAATGCCCAGAAATCAGTTGCATTTCTATACACAAATAATGAGACCGAAGAAAGA
>NW_023248885.1:459-736 GCF_002007445.2 Ailuropoda melanoleuca | reverse complement strand
CCAGAGCAATCTACACTTTCAATGCTATCCCGATCAAAATACTGAGGACATTTTTCAAAGAACTGGAACAAATAGTACTTAAATTTGTATGGAACCAGAAAAGGCCCCGAATCTCCAAGGAACTGTTGAAAAGGAAAAACAAAGCTGGGGGCATCACAATGCCGGATTTCGCGCTGTAATACAAAGCTGTGATCGCAAAGACAGCATGGTACTGGCACAAAAACAGACACAAAGACCAATGGAACAGAATAGAGAACCCAGAAATGGACCCTCGTCT
>NW_023248885.1:0-170 GCF_002007445.2 Ailuropoda melanoleuca | reverse complement strand
AACAAAAGATAAAATGAACTTATGGGACTTCATCAAGATAAAAAGCTTCTGCACAGCCAAGGATACAGTCAAAAAAACTAAGAGGCAGCTCACGGAATAGGAGAATATATTTGGAAATGACACTACAGATAAAAGACTGGTATCCAAGATCTACAAAGAACTTCTCAAAC
>NW_023248884.1:4826-4997 GCF_002007445.2 Ailuropoda melanoleuca | reverse complement strand
CTCATCGTGTTTCACTCACGGTAACAAAGCCCCTTGATTTTTGTTCCACGTTCTATAAGGCCGATGTGATTACAAGTGCTTTATCTTCGCACTTTTTTCTTGCTTCTAAGTGCTGGATGCTTCCAAGGCTCATTCACACAATGGGGAATCTGGTTCCCAAAGGAAACGCGG
>NW_023248884.1:0-4772 GCF_002007445.2 Ailuropoda melanoleuca | reverse complement strand
TCCTGGACGCTCTTCTTTAATACCAATAAGAAGGGCGCTGAGTCCTCGAAATTCTTGAACTTTTTCATTTAGACACCCGTATTTGAGATGATGTTCATTGATATTTCCATGGATTGTGTGGTGTCTCAGAGACCACTATGTGGCACTCACGTCAGGTTTCCGTGAACACTTTCCCTTATGTTTCCCTATTCACGAAGGATGATGACAGGGCAAAGATCGCCACTACACAGTGTTGTTTCTGACAGAAATGGCTTAGGCATTTTCTTTCCATTGCCACCAGCAGTTTTGATAAGATTTACTTATGAAGCAAACATTGCATTGGAGGCTGGTTTGGCCAAATTTTGTTTCTCAGTGCTGTGTTCATCGTGTTTCACTCATGGTAACAAAGCACCTTGATTTTTGTTCCACGTTCTATAAGGCCGATGTGACTTCAAGGGCTTAATCTTCGCACTTTGTTCCTTGGTTCAAAGTGCTGGATGCGCCCAAGGCACAATCACCAAATGGGGAATTTTGTTCCCAAGAAAACTCGGATGTTAGCTGAAGGTGTTATCCTGGACGCTCTTCTTTAATACCAATAAGAAGGGCGCTGAGTCCTCCAAATTCTTGAACTTTTTCATTTATACTCCCATATTACGTCTGATGATGTTCGTTGATATTTCCCTGGATTGTGTGGTGTCTCAGAGACCACTATGTGGCACTCTCGTCAGGCTTCCGTGAACACTTTCCCTCATGTTTCCCTATTCATGAAGGATGATGATAGTGCTATGAAGGCCACTGCACAGTGTTCATTCTGACAGAATGATTGAGGCATTTTTGTTCCATTGCCACCAGCAGTTTAGATGGGAATTACCCATTAAACAAATATTGCATTGGAGGCTGGTTTGGCAAAATTTTGTTTCTCAGTGCTGTGCTCATTGTGTTTCACTCACGGTAACATAGCGCCTTGATTTTTGTNCCTTGATTTTTGTCCACGTTCTATAAGGCCGATGTGACTTCAAGGGCTTTATCTTTGCACTTTGTTTCTTGGTTCTAAGTGCTGGATATTTCCAACGCACATTCACCCACTGGGGCATTGGGTCCCTATTGAAAACGCGGATGTTACCTGAAGGTGTTATCCTGGACGCTCTTCATTAATACCAATAAGAAGGACACTGAGTCCTCGAAATTCTTGAACTTTTTCAGTTAGATTCATTTATTTAAGTGAGATGATGTTCGTTGATATTTCCCTGGATTGTGTGGTGTCTCAGAGACCACTATGTGGCACTCTCTTCAGGCTTCCGTGAACACTTTCCCTCATGTTTCCCTATTCACGAAGGATGATGATAGTGCTAAGACGAACAGTGCACAGTGTTGTTTCTGACAAAAAGAATTAGGCATTTTCGTTCCATTGCCACCAGCAGTTTTGATGGGATTTACAAATGAGGCAAACATTGTATTGGAGGCTGGTTTGACCAAATTTTGTTTCTCAGTGCTGGGCTGATCGTGTTTCACTCCCGGTAAAAAAGCACCTTGATTTTTGTTACGTTCTATAAGGCCGATGTGACTTCAAGGGCTTTAACTTCGCACTTTGTTTCTTGGTTCTAAGTGCTGGATGCTTCCAAGGCTAATTCACAAAATGGGAATCTGGTTACCAAAGGAAACTCGTATGATAGCTGAAGGTGTTATCCTGGACGCTCTTCTTTAATACCAATATGAAGGGCGGTGAGTCCTCGAAAAACTTGAACTTTTTCATTTATACTCCCTTATTTAAGTGAGATGATGTTCGTTGACATTTCCCTGGATTGTGTGGTGTCTCAGAGACCAATATGTGGCACTCTCTTCAGGCTTCCGTGAACACTTTCCCTCATGTTTCCCTATTCACGAAGGATGATGATAGTGCTAAGACGGCCACTGCACAGTGTTGTTTCTGACAGAAATGGTTTAGGCATTTTCGTTCCATTGCCACCAGCAGTTTTGATGGGATTTACCCATGAAGCAAACATTGCATTGGAGGCTGGTTTGGCCAAAGTTTGTTTCTCAGTGCTGTGCTGATCGTGTTTCACTCATGGTAAAAAAGCACCTTGATTTTTGTTCCACGTTCTATAAGGCCGATGTGTCTTCCAGGGCTTTATCTTCGCACTTTGTTTCTTTGTTCTAAGTGCTGGATGCTTCCAAGGCTCATTCACCCAATGGGGAATCTGGGTCCCAATGAAACGCGGATGTTAGCTGGAAGTGTTATCCTGGACGCTCTGCTTTAATACCAATAAGAAGGGAGCTGAGTCCTCGAAGTTCTTGGACTTTTTCATTTAGACTCCCTTATTTAAGTGAGATGATGTTCGTTGATATTTCCCTGGATTGTGTGGTGTCTCAGAGACCACTATGTGGCACTCTCGTCAGGCTTCCGTGAACACTTTCCCTCATATTTCCCTATTCACGAAGGATGATGATAGTGCTAAGACCGCCACTGCCCAGTGTTGTTTCTGACAGAAATGGTTTAGGCATTTTCGTTCCCTTGCCACCAGCAGTTTTGATGGGATTTACAAATGAAGCAAACATTGTATTGGAGGCTGGTTTGGCCAAATTTTCTTTCTCAGTGCTGTGCTGATCGTGATTCACTCACGGTAACAAAGCACCTTGATTTTTGTACCACGTTCTATAAGGCCGATGTGACATTAAGGGCTTTATCTTCGCACTTTGTTTCTTGGTTCTAAGTGCTGGATGCTTCAAAGGCTCATTTACCCAATGGGGAATCTGGGTCCCATGGAAATGCGGATGTTAGCTGGAGGTGTTATCCTGACGATCTCCTTTAATACCAATAAGAAGGGCGCTGAGTCCTCGAATTTCTTCAACTTTTTCATTTTTACTCCCTTATTTAAGAGAGATGATGTTCGTTGATATTTCCCTGGATTGTGTGGTGTCTCAGGGACGAATATGTGGCACTCTCGTCAGGCTTCCGTGAACACTTTCCCTCATGATTCCCTATTCATGAAGGATGTTGATAGTGCTAAGACGGCCACTGCACAGTGTTGTTTCAGACAGAAATGGTTTAGGCATTTTCGTTCCATTGCCACCAGCAGTTTTAATGGGATTTACCCATGAGGCAAACATTGCATTGGATTCTGGTTTGGCCAAATTTTGTTTCTCAGTGCTGTGCTGATCGTGTTTCACTCACAGTAACAAAGCATCTTGATTTTTGTTCCACGTTCTATAAGGCCGATGTGACTTCAAGGGCTTTATCTTCACACTTTGTTTCTTGGTTCTAAGTGCTGGATGCTTCCAAGGCACATTTACCCAATGGGGAATCTGGGTCCCAAGGAAATGCGGTTGTTAGCTGGAGGTGTTATCCTGACGCTCTCCTTTAATACCAATAAGAAGGGCCCTGAGTCCTCAAAATTCTTGAACTTATTCATTTAGACACCCTTATTTAAGTGAGATGATGTTCGTTGATATTTCCCTGGATTGTGTGGTGTCTCAGAGACCACTATGTGGCACTCTCGTCAGGCTTCCGTGAACACTTTCCCTCATGTTTCCCTATTCACGAAGGATGATGATAGTGCTAAGACGGCCACTGCACAGTGTTGTTTCAGACAGAAATGGTTTAGGCATTTTCGTTCCATTGCCACCAGCAGTTTTGTTGGGATTTACCCATGAGGCAAACATTGCATTGGATTCTGGTTTGGCCAAATTTTGTTTCTCAGTGCTGTGCTGATCGTGTTTCACTCACAGTAACAAAGCATCTTGATTTTTGTTCCACGTTCTATAAGGCCAATGTGACTTCAAGGGCTTTATCTTCGCACTTTGTTTCTTGGTTCTAAGTGCTGGATGCTTCCAAGGCACATTTACCCAATGGGGAATCTGGGTCCCAAGGAAATGCGGATGTTAGCTGGAGGTGTTATCCTGGACGCTCTTCTTTAATACCAATAAGAAGGGCGCTGAGTCCTCGAAATTCTTGAACGTTTTCATTTAGACTCCCTTATTTAAGTGAGATGATGTTCGTTGATATTTCCCTGGATTGTGTGGTGTCTCAGAGACCACTATGTGGCACTCTCGTCAGGCTTCCGTGAACACTTTCCCTCATGTTTCCCTATTCACGAAGGATGATGATAGTGCTAAGACGGCCACTGCACAGTGTTGTTTCTGACAGAAATGGTTTAGGCATTTTCGTTCCATTGCCACCAGCAGTTTTAATGGGATTTACCCATGAAGCAAACATTGCATTGGAGGCTGGTTTGGCCAAATTTTGTTTCTCCGTGCTGTGCTGATCGTGTTTCACTCACGGTAACAAAGCACCTTGATTTTTGTTCCACGTTCTATAAGGCCAATGTGACTTCAAGGGCTTTATCTTCGCACTTTGTTTCTTGGTTCTAAGTGCTGGATGCTTCCAAGGCACATTTACCCAATGGGGAATCTGGGTCCCAAGGAAATGCGGTTGTTAGCTGGAGGTGTTATCCTGACGCTCTCCTTTAATACCAATAAGAAGGGCCCTGAGTCCTCANTCTTGAACGTTTTCATTTAGACTCCCTTATTTAAGTGAGATGATGTTCGTTGATATTTCCCTGGATTGTGTGGTGTCTCAGAGACCACTATGTGGCACTCTCGTCAGGCTTCCGTGAACACTTTCCCTCATGTTTCCCTATTCACGAAGGATGATGATAGTGCTAAGACGGCCACTGCCCAGTGTTGTTTTTGACAGAAATGGTTTAGGCATTTTCGTTCCATTGTCACCAGCAATTTTGATGGGATTTACAAATGAAGCAAACATTGCATTGGAGGCTGGTTTGGGCAAATTTTGT
>NW_023248883.1:0-2444 GCF_002007445.2 Ailuropoda melanoleuca | reverse complement strand
AACAATGGTCAAAATGATGAGTAGACTTGAAAAAAGTATTAACGAAAATATTACTGAGAATATAGAATCCCGTCCGGGAGATTACTGACTCAATGATTNTGAAACGATCCAATGTCAGAATCATCGGCATCCCTGAAGGGGTGGAGAAAAACAGAGGTCTAGAAGAGATATTTGAACAAATTGTAGCTGAAAACTTCCCTAATCTAGCAAGGGAAACAAGCATTCGTGTCCAAGAGGCAGAGAGGACCCCATCCAAGCTCAACCAGGACAAACCTACGCCACGGCATGTCATAGTGCAATTCGCAAATATTAGATCCAAGGATACAGTATTGAAAGCGGCCAGGGCAAAGAAATTTCTCACGTACCAAGGCAAAGGTATCAGGATTACGTCAGACCTGTCTACAGAGACCTGGAATGAGAGAAAGGCTTGGGGGGGCATTTTTAAAGCTCTTTCAGAGAAAAACATGCAGCCAAGGATCCTTTATCCAGCAAAGCTGTCATTCAGAATTGATGGAGAAATAAAGACGTTCCAAAATCGCCAATCATTAACCAATTTCGTAACCACGAAACCAGCCCTACAGGAGATATTAAGGGGGGCTCTATAAAGGTAAAAAGGCCCCAAGAGTGATACAGAACAGAAAGTCACAACCGATACAAACAAAGACTTTACTGGAAATATGGCATCATTAAAATTCTCTCAGTTTTCAGTATCAATGTAAGTGGTTTAAATGCTCCCATAAAACACCACAGAGTTGCAGACTGGATAAAAAGAAATGACCCATCCATTTGCTGTCCACAAGAGACTCATTTTGAAACCAAAGATACATTCAGACTGAGAGTAAAGGGATGGAGTACCATCTTTCACCCAAATGGACCTCAAAAGAAAGCTGGNAATGGACCTCAAAAGAAAGCTGGGGTAGCAATTCTCCTATCAGATAGATTGGATTTTGAAGTAAAGACTATAGTTAGAGACACAGAATGGCACTATGTTATTCATAAAAGATGTATTCAATAAGTGGATANAAAGGAAGTATTCAACAAGTGGATATGACAATTATTAATATATATGCCCCCAACAGGGGAGCAGCAAGATACACAAGCCAACTCTTAACCACAATAAAGAGACATATAGATAAAAATACATTAATAGTAGGGGACCTCAACACCCCACTCTCAGAAGTAGACAGAACACCCTGAGNAACCCAAAGATGCATTCAGACTTAGAGTAAGGGGATGGAGTACCATCTTCCACGCAAATGGACCTCAAAAGAAAGCTGGAGTAGCAATTCTCATATCAGATAGACTGGATTTTAAACTAGAGGCCATAGAGAGAGATACAGAAGGGCACTATATTATTCTTAAAGGAAGTATTCAACAAGTGGATATGACAATTATTAATATATATGCCCCCAACAGGGGAGCAGCAAGATACACAAGCCAACTCTTAACCAAAATAAAGAGACATATAGATAAGAACACAGTAATAGTAGGGGACCTCAACACCCCACTATCAGAAATAGACAGAACACCCTGGCAAAAACTAAGCAAAGAATCAAAGGCTTTGAATGCCATACTCGAAGAGTTGGACCTCATAGATATATATAGAACACTACACCCCAGAACCAAGAATACTCATTCTATTCTACTGCCCATGGAACATTCTCAAGAATAGACCATGCTCTGGGACAACAAAACAGGTCTCAGCCAATACCAAAAGATTGAAATTATCCCCTGCATATTCTCAGACCACAACGCTCTGAAATTGGAACTCAACCACAAGGAAAAACCTGGAAGAAACTCAAACACTTGGAGACTAAGAACCATCCTCCTCAGGAATGACTTGATAAACCAGGAAATCAAAAATCAATTTAAACAATTTATGGAGACCAACGAGAATGGAAACACAATGGTCTAAAACCTATGGGATACTGCAAAGGCAGTCCTAAGGGGGGAACACATAGCCATCCAAGCCTCACTCAAAAGAATAGAAAAATCTAAACTGTAGTTTCTATATTCTCACCTCAAGAAACTGGAACAGCAACAGAGGGACAGGCCTAACCCACTGACAAGGAAGGAGTTGACCAAGATTAGAGCAGAAATCAATGAATTAGAGACCAGAACCACAGTAGAGCAGATCAACAGGACTAGAAGCTGGTTCTTTGAGAGAATCCATAAAATTGATAGACCACTGGCAAAACTTGTCCAAAAACAAAGAGAAAGGACTGAGATTATNTCAAGAAGCTGGAACAGCAACAGAGGGACAGGCCTAATCCACTCACGAGGAAGCAGTTGACCAAGATTAGAGCAGAAATCAATCAATTAGAAACCAGAACTACAAGTAGAACAGATCAACAAGACTAGAACCTGGTTCTCTGAGAGAATCAATAAAATTGATAGACCACTGGCAAGACTTATCCAAAAGAAAAGAGAAAGGACCCAAATTA
>NW_023248882.1:0-540 GCF_002007445.2 Ailuropoda melanoleuca | reverse complement strand
GGCCTGGGCCAGCACACATCCGACAGTCTTCAGACTGAAGTCGAGGGATGAGGGAACAGCTCGGCCTTCCCTGGGGGAACGTGGAGGGACGNGGAGGGACACTCTCGGTGGCTTGGAGTCTGTAGTCTGTCTTGACGGACTCCTCTCTGCTCTTGAACTTGTGCACCCTCAGCAAAACAGAAGCCCTACGTAGCAGAGCCGATCCTCCTTGGAAGGCCTTGTCCTAACCGTCGGTCTCATGCCCCTTCGGGGGGCTCCCCGGTGGTGTGATTGCAGTCCTGTCTCTGAGAAGCCTTCTGGTGTCTCCGTCCCCTCCTACCTCCCAGCACCTCTGAGCCCAGGCCCACCTGGCTCCTCACTGCCCCAGCCCGCTCTCCTCCTCCTCTTCCTCCCTCAGAGAACGAGCAGAGGTTGGCTCTCTCTTCGCTCCTGGTCTCCGACGCCCTCGCTCGCTGCTGTACGGCAGACAGGGCACAGAACGGTTAGCTTGCCACTCACTCCCAAGTTCACCTCTGAGCCACGGGCAGTACCTTTTACACG
>NW_023248881.1:0-4872 GCF_002007445.2 Ailuropoda melanoleuca | reverse complement strand
TTTTTTTTTTTTCATTGATGTATCCTAAGTGTCTACAACAATTTCCGGCAGAGAGTAGGGATTTAATAGTTATCTTAGTTGAATGAAAAATGACCATACATGACCAGAGGTTTCTGTGCCACATAAACTGAATTCCCTTTGAGGCACCGTGGGACATATGTGGGGGCAAGTGACGGTCATTGACTCCTTTGCCAAGTAATTGCAGTATAGTTCCTACCCAAACCAGCAGCCTGCGGATTCTAAACATACAAGAAGTACTCAGGGTCACTCACACAGATATTTGTACCTCCTTGTTCCCTGATGCATTACTCACAATAGCAAAATATGGAAACAACCTAATGGAATATTATTCAGCTTTAAAAAAGAAGGAACTCTTATCACTTGTGACAATATAGATGAACCTGGAAAGCGTTATGCTAAGTGAAATAAATCAAACAGAGAAAGACAAATAATGCATGGTATCACTTAGTTGTGGAATTTAAAAAAAAAAAAGAAAGAAAAGGAAGTAAAAAAGAGAAAAGAAAAGTTGAACTTACAGAAAATTGGCTGTGAGGGGCTGCAGGGTGGGAAATAGAGAGAGGTTGGTACAAGGTACAAATTTTCAATTGTAAGGTAAACAAGGTGTGAAGAACCAATGTATAACATGGTGATTAAGATTGATAACACTGTATTATATAATTGAAATTTGCTAAGAGAGTAGAACTTAAATGTCTTCACAAAAATAAAAGTATATATGTAGGTGATGCATGTGTTAATTAACTCAATGGCGGGAACCATTTATAATGTCTCCATACACCAAATCATCACATTGTACACTTTAAATAGCTTAGAATTTTGTCAACTGTACTTCAGTAACTGAATAAAAACTACTCAGGGACACTCAAGTCAAATGGCAGGTCAGAGAGCTCCATTTGATTCCTTTCTGGTTGTTTGGAAGCAGAAAAATTAGATTTGGAAACCCTAAAGTTTTGTATCTTGAGAGCTATCCCTATGTAATGCAGAGAGGGAGGAATTTAGATATTAATGGAAATTAAAATAAATTGGAATGCAATCAGTTTAGATTAGCTAGTTCTTCAAATCAACTTGCACTCCAAGGACAATGGACCATGTTGGCAAAAAAAAAAAAAAAAATAGTCACAGTTCACATTGAGGATAAATAAGTCTATCTTCAGTAGGACTTCACCAAATATTTCCGGTGTTCTGTGGGAAGAACTAACTTGAGAATTTGGATAAATATATTTTAAAGAAAACTGCATGTACCCTTCGGGAAGGAAAAGAAACTAGCTTTCTTCCTATAGTTCTACACATTCAGAATTATAGATATGTAAGAATCTCTCTTTTTCCCAAAGACCTAAGAAAAGAAAAGAAACAAAAATGAAAAAAAAAAATTCAGAGATTTTTTTCAGTCCCCTTCAGTTAGCTCATTCCCAGGAAGGGGTACCTTTTGTCTGGTTTAACTTCTTTATGTTCAGTTAATTTCCCATTCTCAGTAGTGGACTCAGGAAACTTACTCCTTTTTAAAGTTTTACACAATACCATTCTTAAAAATGCAACTAGCAATTTTTTTTTTCTCAGCCTTTCATTGTTGGCTAATTTTAATTTATTCTAAACACTAAATCATGCTAGTTTCTTATGCACTTCTTGGCTTTGCTTTTTGACACTTGAATAGTCTTGATTTTTTAAAATTTGGCACTTCAGAGGCTATTTTGATGAAATGTTCGATCAATATTCTTTAAAGACTCATACAAAACTTTCGAAAGCTACTACTTTCATTTTTAGTCTTTCTCACTATATAAAAATATATGTTCATTATAGGAAATTGAGGAAATACAGAGAAAAAAGAGGAAACCCAAACCACCCAGAATGTCTGCTCAGAAATGCCTGTTAATAATGGATGTCATTATAGCTTTTTTTTTTCGGTCCACATATACATATTTTTAAACAAAACTGGAATTATATTTATATATAATTTGGTTTCTTGCCTTTTTTCTAACTTAATCATATGAGCATTTCCTAGAGCCAGTATATATTATTTTCTAAGTGTTAGATTTATTTTAAAAATTAGTTATTTTACTTCTACCAGGGATATTTACAACAAGGTATATTTTTGAAATCCTGCTTGGTAGAACAGTTATATAAGAATTGGAATGTCTCAGCATATGCTCTAAATACACTGAAATGTCTAATGGCCAGGGTATTTGGGACTGAGATCTCTTGACCAGTTAGAGTAAATTCTTTGAACTGTGAAGTGAATAAACCTAGAAAAGTGACTTGATAGCCACTAACTACTACTGGTTGAGAAGTCTGAACCCCTCATCCTTGTGTGGAAATAAACCTCAGGGATGAATGGAGACTCTTTCTTTTCTTCAAAGATTTTATTTATTTATGAGAGAGAGAGAGAGAGAGAGAGAGAAGGGATGAGAGGGGGGAGGACAGAGGAAGAGGGAGAAGCAGGCGGAGCAGGGGGCCCAATGTGGGGCTCGATTCCAGGACCCCGGGATCATGACCTGAGCTGAAGGCAGACGCTTAACCAACTGAGCCACCCAGGTGCCCCAAATGGAGACTCTTGAGTAAGGAATTTTAGTATTTTCCAGTGACCGTACCAATTAGAAAGACATCTAGTGACTCAACATCAACATCTATAAAATAGTAAATACAATCTTCATCTATATTTCACAAGGGCTTTCTTAGAATTTAAGTTTGCCAAGAATTTACAAGTTAAAATATAGTTCTTTTTAATCATAGGAAATTTTTTACCATACCATATTACCAGGCTACTTAGCTATTCATTATCTTACCATTTAAGTTTCTGAGATGAGTAAAATTTTAAACCAAAAAGCATTCTAAAAATGAATTTTACAACCCATCTTTGTAAGGCTGTTTCTTATATGTTCTCTTGCAAATTTCACCCTACCAGACTTTGGGCAAAGAGAATTATTCTTAATAAATGTGTAAAGGCTGCTTTTCTGTGTTATCAAGAAGAGTTGTCCACCAGGAAGTGCTGACTGATTCCTCTTGGGTATGCTTATCCCCCAGGTACAGACCTTCCTTACATGGTAATTACTATTCCTGCTATGCTTCTCTGGTCATAGACCCCAGTATGTATTGTCATGAAACAAATGTCCAATAAAAGATTGTCTCAGGCTAACCCCAGAGCTGAATTTTGACTCTCAGACCCTGGAAAAATATTCTCTGACTTTGAGGCTTTTGCTAATTCATGTGACTTTTTAAAGGAAAAGAACAAGAAATAGGTGTGCTTCCTTAACACAGACACATAGGCAACTACTTTTCTTTCTGCTTTACACAAGTGTAAGTAGAATTTTTACATTGTGGGCAACCAACTGGAACTCTATTAACTGGTAGATGAAGTAAACTAAACTATATGTTCCACACATAACAGGGAACAATTACACTCAGTCAGTGAAAAGTAAAGTCACAGCCCCCAAACAGAAAGAACTAAAAGTTCTCAGGTCATTCTACATGAAAAATCCATTTTGACATTTCTGTTGTATTAACAATCTGTTCCTGCTCTGGTGGCCTTGGAAGAGTGAACGGCAATATTCATAATCTTTCCTATTGGTCTTGTTAATTTTTTTGAAGACCACTGGGTATTTACTACCCCACAACTTGCACTCTTTAATAAGTGTTCTCATTTCTGTAACAAATAAATTAAATTCAACAGAGAGAAGTTCCAAAGAGTGATAGGATTATTGGGAGATTGTTGTGATTACTTCTTTAAACACAGGTCATTTGAGTCATAGTGAGACAACTATTCAGAGTCAGATTCTGTGCCTTTTGTAGATCAGAAAGACAGAGAACTTGGGTCCATCACTCTAATCTGATAGAGCAAGAAAGGGTGACAACTGATATATTCTTAGACGAGTTATCACCTTCCTACAAATCACATTCTTATTCATTCCATTGAGATGCCAAAATAGCATTAGTTCTCTCACTACATTTAACAAATAAAAGAGGATACCTTTCAATGTGGTGGCTAAGATTGGGTGATAGCGAGGAGAGGATGATATGTAGAGAGATGTTAGTATGGCACAGGGTGTCAGTGGGGGTGGGGGGCAAGTGTGCACCATTAATAGGAGAAGATGTCAAAAAAATGAAGCATAATAATAGTGCAACTTATCCTTGCTAAACGTACTGCAGTGTGCTATAATTAAATATGAAAACCTAAATTTATCTCTATGTTCGGTTGTCATTAATTTAACAGGGAGTGCACATGTTCTAATCTAATGGCTGATTTTTTTTCTCCATGTGCAGCATATTAAAATGTATATTAGCCTCAAGGTGCATAAACACAAAATAATAGACCAAAGGTTTTGGCCTGTGGAGAAAAAAATCCATGCTCAAAGGCCGTCAAGTAGCTGTGATGCAGGAGAGACACTCACTTAGCCTCATTAAGCCAAAGCTCTCTTTTGCTTGTCTTTTGTTCTGCATGACAGCAGCCTCTTTGTTGTATAATAATTCATTCCAAGTTCGTTCCAAGCTACCGAAACTGGTGAACTGTGGCCATTTTAATGAGAAGTATTGGTGGTATGCATAATCTGGAAGCCACGTGGGCCAGACAATCACAGAGCACTGCAGCCAGCAAAATGAGATATTGTCGAAATCACAAATTTGTCAAGTTGTTTTTGGACAGGGTATTATAATAAGCACTAAAATATGCATCCTATTACTCTGCATCTGCCAGTCAAAGATCACTGTAATGAATGCGTGCTGCAGGGTAAAACCAGGCCGTTTTCCTAAGTAAAACAAACCACAGAGTACAGAAAAGAATGAGGTGGGGGTTTTTTTTTGGTTTGTTTGTTTGTTTTTTGTTTTTGGCATTGCTAGACTTTTTTTTTTTTTTTTTTTTTTTTT
>NW_023248880.1:0-1631 GCF_002007445.2 Ailuropoda melanoleuca | reverse complement strand
TATTTACATTTATTTACATAATAGTATTTATTTTGAAAAACATAGATGTCTGAACCCATATCTTTAATTCTTAGCAATCCTATCCCAGAAATATAGCTAAGGACCTAATTTATTTCTTACCCATACAATTTTCTATTCAGGTGCAGTCACTTTTTTTTAGTACTACCTTTATACTCTAGCCCAAGTTAGTCTTATAAATTTCTTTGTAACCTTGGGGAGATGCTTAGGAGTCCATGCAGCCTCCGAATCACTGCAATGTCATCATTTTTCACCCATTCATTTATTAAATAAATATTTATTAAGCAACTACAATATGCCAGGTTCTGGGAAAACCACCTGGGATACAGTGGCGAACGAAGGACTTGCAGTGTAGTGGAGCAAACTTTAAGCAAGTAATCCCACAAACTCAATGCAAAGTGACGGCTATGATAAACATAATGGAATAAAGGTCATGTTGCTCTGTGCCTAATGGGGGATCTGAATCTGCCAGGAAGGTCAGAGAAGGCTTGCCTGAGGAAGGAAAGCTTGAGCTGACATCTCATAGACGGAGGAGGAATGAATCAGGCAAGGGGCTGAAGGAAATGTTTGCCTGGAAAATGGAACTACCGGTCAAATATTCTGTGGTGGAAGAGAACGTGGAGGGTAGAAAAAACTAAAGAGAAATCTGTAGGGATGAAATGAGATTTATGGGATGCCTTTCATGAGAGGTGATGGATTGGGTAGGCGTGGAGGAGGGAAGCCATGCATGAAGCCATGCATGAAGTAAGAACTCCGTGTCTCCGGGGTGCCTGGGTGGCTCAGTCGTTAAGTATCTGCCTTTGGCTCAGGGTGTGATCCCAGGGTCCTGGGATCAAGCCCCGCATCAGGCTCCCTTCTCTGCTGGGAGCCTGCTTCTTCTTCTCCCACTCCCCCTGCTTGTATTCCCTCTCTCGCTGGCTGTCTCTCTCTCTCTGTTAAATAAATAAATAAAAATCTTTAAAAGAAAAAAGAACTCCCTGTCTTTATGATGAAGGTAGTGGGAAGCCACTGGAGAATTCAAGTGGTTTGAGGGAAGATGACTATAATCAAATGTGTTGAAGAAATGTGCTGGCCACAGTGAGGAGAATGGGTTGGAGGAAGGCCAGAATAAATGGGGGCAGGCTGACATGGCCATTGCCTAAGACCAAGGAACAGATGAAGGCAACTCTAATGGCACTGTGACGGGGAGAGAGAAAAATGGTGAACTCCAAAATATTTAATGAGGTGAATTTTATGAAGTTTGGCAAGGCGTGAATATGGTGGAGGAAGAGGGAGATTTTGAGGATGACAGCCTGCAATCTGAGGTGGTGATGCCACTGACTAAAACTGGAAACACAGGAAGAGAACAAAAGCTCTCAGAGGAGGTTTCATGGTGGGCATACTGAATTTGAAGGACCTTTCAGACAAACAAGAGGGAATGGCAAATAGACAGTTGAAACTACAGATCTGAAACTCCAATCAAGGTCTAAGCTAGATATATAACTTTATGAGTCATTTGCTCTTAGGTGGTAATTGAAGCCATGGGTAAGGCTGAGACTGCCTAAGGAGACATTGTGGAATGAGGAGTAGCAGCAGGGGTGGCAAACCATGGGAGATTAGCAGAGCAAGCAGAG
>NW_023248879.1:0-1310 GCF_002007445.2 Ailuropoda melanoleuca | reverse complement strand
ATCTATCCAGTATGTCCAATATCTCATCCTGCCATGTGACGTTTTTATATTTCCTTAGTTTTTGATCATTTGTTTTTTTTTCCTGGTATGTCAAGTTTATATATATATTGAATACAGGGCTTAATTTTAGAAAGCTACAGAGATACTCTTACATTCCAGTTATTACCTTTTCCTTGAGAAGATTGACTTTGGCTTATGGTNACTTTGGCTTATGGCGGACAGTTATTACAGGGACTGATAACCTTAGTCCATTCTCAGTTTCAGCTCCTTCAGAGCTCCTCTTCTGCCTTTGTGTCTTTGTGAAGGCTGATCTATTTAGATGGTCTATTTAGGGTGTGGCCCCTGGGATTACCGCTTAAAAGTCTGATCTCCCCCTGTTCCCAAGCACCCTTTTACTTTTTTCCATTTAATCCTCATTGTTTCCCCAGCCCAGTGAGGCCTGCTTGTCAGTGTCTTACTTGATGCTTTTTGCTTGAGCTCCTGCCACTTGGCTTCTGTGCTTACTATCTTTTCAACTACTTGGCTTCTTAGCTCCTAGGCTGTAAGTTTTGAATCAGCAAATGCCCCAGGAGAAAAGCCGTGCTAAAAAGCAAGCTCGTGCCTGGGTTTCCTGTCTCTCCAGNCCTGACTTTCCACAATTTGGCCCATATGTCTTTTGCTTCTTTCTACCATTCTGATGCCTGCAAACAGATGTTCTCTTACTTGATCCAGCTTTGCTAAACGTTCTCAGCTCTCACCTGATCTTATTTTATGGGTGAACTACCACCTCAATTTTTCCTGGGAACAAAATTTAGGGTTTTATGTTTAAAGTGTTTGGTTTTGGTTTTGGGTTTGTTTGGTTTTTTTTTTTTTAAACTTTCTGTATTAGCTCAATTTCTCTATGGGCCTGTTTACCTGATTGTTCTATCTAGTTCCTGTGTTATCCATGAGAAGCAGGTAATGTGTTATCAGGGAGGCTAAGTATATTGGGGAAAAATTACTGATGAATGAATTGTTCCTTTTATTTTTCTTCTCCTTGTTTACTCTGGTAGTCTAAGTTGGCCTTTTTTTGAGTTGACCCAATTGCCCAAATAAGAAATCCACATGACAAAGACCCAACTTTACTCTAATAAATGTCTACATGTTGGAAGGAACTAGATGATGAAGACCATGACAACGTTCTCTGTGTGAGGGTTTTGCAGCATTTCCCAAGACCCTTCTGTCTTGAATTTGCCTTCTGCCAACACTGCTCACATTGTCGAGGTTTTCCAAGATTCTGTAGGGCAAGCCTTCCCACTTGCATACCAGGTGAGCTCTTCTCTCTCTCTGAG
>NW_023248878.1:1544-1703 GCF_002007445.2 Ailuropoda melanoleuca | reverse complement strand
GTGTTGTTTCTGACGGACTCGCCTTTGGCCTTTTCATTCCATTGCCACAGCAGGTGTGATAGGATACTTCCTAGGCCCATACAAGCAGTGTGGTATCAGGGTCCCCAGGGAAAAGGCTGATGTTCGCTGGAGGTGTTTTCCTGGACGCTCTGCTTGATT
>NW_023248878.1:999-1150 GCF_002007445.2 Ailuropoda melanoleuca | reverse complement strand
CTGAGTCCTCGAAAATCCTGAACTTTTTCATTCATGCTCCCTTACTCGTGAGACATCATGTTCGTTGATATTTCCCTGAATTGTTGGTGTCTCAGAGACCGCTATTTGGCACGCTCGTCAGGCTTCCGCGACAACATTCCCCCATGGATCC
>NW_023248878.1:386-644 GCF_002007445.2 Ailuropoda melanoleuca | reverse complement strand
GGCACGCTCGTCAGGCTTCCGCGACCACTTTCCCTCATGGAACTCTATTCACAAAGGCTGATGATAGTGCTAAGACTGGCTCTGCACGGTGTTGTTTCTGACGGACTTGCCTTTGGCCTTTTCGTTCCATTGCCACAGCAGGTTTGATAGGATACTTCCCAGGCCCATACAACCAATGTGGAATCAGGGTCTCCGGGAAAGGCTGATGTGTTTTTTTTTTTTTTTTTTTTTTTTTTTTTTTTTTTTTTTTTTTTTTTT
>NW_023248878.1:0-374 GCF_002007445.2 Ailuropoda melanoleuca | reverse complement strand
AGTCCTCGAAAATCCTGAACTTTTTCACTCATGCTCCCTTACTCATGAGAGATCATGTTTCCTGATCTTTCCCTGAATTGTGTGGTGTCTCAGGGACCACTAGTTGGCACGCTCGTCAGGCTTCCGCGACCACTTTCCCTCATGGAACTCTATTCACAAAGGCTGATGATAGTGCTAAGACTGGCTCTGCACGGTGTTGTTTTTGACGGAGTTGCCTTTGGCCTTTTCGTTCCATTGCCAGGGCAGGTTTGATAGGATAGTTCACAGGCCCATACAAGCAAAGTAGAATCAGGGTCCCCAGGGAAAGGATGATGTTAGCTGGAGATGTTTTCCTGGACGCTCTGCTTGATTACCAAGGAGAAGGTCGCTGAGTC
>NW_023248877.1:0-1783 GCF_002007445.2 Ailuropoda melanoleuca | reverse complement strand
CCCAGACACGCCGTACCTAACCCATCACCACATGGGCCCCCCGATGTCCGGCCCAGACACGCTGGACCTACCCCATCACCACATGGGCCCCCCGATTCCCGACCCAGACACGCTGTACCTACCCCATCACCACATGGCACCCGATGTCCGGCCCAGAACCGCTGCACTACCCCATCACCACATGGCCCCCAATGTCCGCCCCAGATCCGCTGTACCTACTCAATAACCACATGGGCCCCCCGAGGTCCGCCCCAGACACGCTGTACCTACCTCATCACCAGACGGGCCCTCTGATGTCCGGCCCAGACACGCTGTACCTACCCATCACCACATGAAACCCCCGATGTCCAGCCCAGACACGCTGTACCTACCCCATCACCAGACGGGCCCCCTGATGTCCAGCCCAGACACGCTGTACTACCCCATCACCACATGGGCACCCGATGTCCGGCTTAGACACGCTGTACCTACCCCATAAACACATGGGCCTCCCGATGTGCGGCCCAGACACGATGTACCTACTCATCACCAGATGGGAACCCCGATGTCCAACCCAGACACGCTATATCTACCGAATCAGCAGATGGGCCCCCTGATATCCGGCCCAGACACGCAGTGCTTTCCCCATCACTAGACGGGCCCCCCGATGTCCGGCCCAGACATGCTGTACCTTCCCCATCAACACATGGGCCCCCGATGTCCGGCCCAGGCTTGCTGTACCTACCCTATCAACAGACAGGCCCGCCGAATACCGGTCTAGACCCGCTGTACCTACCCCATCACCACATGGGCCCCGATGTCCACCCCAGGCACGCTAACCTACCCCATCACTTCATGGGCCCCCTGATGTCCTCCCCAGACACGCTGTACCTGCCCTATCATTACATGGGCCCCCCGAGGGCCGGCCCAGACACGCTGTACCTTCCCCATCACCAGACGGGACCCACTATGTCCGAATCAGACATGTTGTACCTACCCCATCACCAGACGGGCCCCCTGATGTCCAGCCCAGCACGCTGTACCTACCCCATCACCACATGGGCCCACTGATGTCCAGCCCAGACACGCTGTACATATGACAACAGCAGATTGTCCACCTGAGGTCAGTCCCAGACACGCTGTACCTTCCCCATCACCAGACGGGCCCCCCCCATAACTGGCCCAGACACGCTGTACCTACCCCATCAACAGAAGGGCCCCCTGATGTCCAGCCCAGACACGCTGTACTACCCCATCACCACATGGGCACCCGATGTCCGGCTTAGACACGCTGTACCTACCCCATAAACACATGGGCCTCCCGATGTGCGGNAGACACGATGTACCTACTCATCACCAGATGGGAACCCCGATGTCCAACCCAGACACGCTATATCTACCGAATCAGCAGATGGGCCCCCTGATATCCGGCCCAGACACGCAGTGCTTTCCCCATCACTAGACGGGCCCCCCGATGTCCGGCCCAGACATGCTGTACCTTCCCCATCAACACATGGGCCCCCCGATGTCCGGCCCAGGCTTGCTGTACCTACCCTATCAACAGACAGGCCCGCCGAATACCGGTCTACACCCGCTGTACCTACCCCTTCACCACATGGGCCCCGATGTCCACCCCAGGCACGCTAACCTACCCCATCACTACATGGGCCCCCTGATGTCCTGCCCAGACACGCTGTACCTGCCCTATCATTACATGGGCCCCCCGAAGGCCAGCCCAGACACGCTGTACCTTCCCCATCACCAGACGGGACCCACTATGTCCGAATCAGACATGTTGTACCTA
>NW_023248876.1:613-878 GCF_002007445.2 Ailuropoda melanoleuca | reverse complement strand
GCAGTTTTGACAGGATTTCCCAAGGGAGCAAGCATTTCATTGGAAGCGAGTTTTGGCCGAATTGTCTTTCTCAGTGCTGTGTTCTTCGTGTTTCACTCACAGTACCAAATCACATTGATTCCTGTTCCACCTTCCATAAGGCCATCGTGACTTCAAGGCCCTCCCCTCAAACTTTGTTTCTTGGTTCTAAGGGCTGGATCCTCCCCAGGCCTCTACACCCAATGTGTAATCGGTGTCCCCAGTGAAAAGGCTGCTGTTCGCTGGA
>NW_023248876.1:0-164 GCF_002007445.2 Ailuropoda melanoleuca | reverse complement strand
TTCAAGGGCTTTCCCCTCACACTTTGTTTCTTGGTTCTAAGGGCTGGATCCTCCCCAGGCCCCTACACCCAATGTAAAATCGGAATCCCCAGTGAAAAGGCTGCTGTTCGCCGGAGTGGTTTTCCTGGACTCTCTGCATTATTACCAATGAGAAGGGCACTGAG
>NW_023248875.1:556-750 GCF_002007445.2 Ailuropoda melanoleuca | reverse complement strand
AATGTAGCAGAGACTGTTCTACAGATAGTCTATTTTTTTATTATAATAATATTTTATTATATTATGTTAGTTACCATACAGTACATCCCTCATTTTTGATGTAAAGTTCGATCATTCATTATTTGCATAAAACACCCAGTACACCACGAAATACGTGCCCTCCTTACTACCCATCACCAGCCTATCCCACACCC
>NW_023248875.1:0-278 GCF_002007445.2 Ailuropoda melanoleuca | reverse complement strand
AAAAAAAAAATCCATACAAAGAATCATCATAGACTCTTACCCCCAAGTATATGGATCATTAACACAAATTTCAGCCAAGATTTTTATGAAAGAAAAGGTCACTGCGGTTGCAGNAGGAGGAAGAGACTAACAGGAATAGGAAACAAAGACATTTGGATTTTAAGTCTTTTTTATTTTCTTTTCCCACCTGTACAAATGATCTTTTAGAAGCTTCATCTACTTGTTTCTTTTCTTCCTACAGAAATTAAAGAAAAAATAAAATCCCATCTGAAGAATAA
>NW_023248874.1:0-1340 GCF_002007445.2 Ailuropoda melanoleuca | reverse complement strand
AGCACCATTTATTGAAGAGACTTTTTTCCACTGGATGTTTTTTTCCTGCTTTGTCAAAGATTAGTTGCCCATAGAGCCACGGGTCCATTTCTGGGTTCTCTATTCTGTTCCGTTGGTCTATGTGTCTGTTTTTGTGCCAGTACCATGCTGTTTTTGTGATCACAGCTTTGTAGCATAGCTTGAAATCAGACAACGTGATGCCTCCAGCTTTGTTTTTCCTTTTCAACAATTCCTTGGCAATTCGGGGCCTTTTCTGGTTCCACACAAATTTAAGGGCTGTTTGTTCCAGTTCTTTGAAAAATGTCATTGGTATTTTTGATTGGGATAGCATTGAAAGTGTAGATTGCTCTGGGTAGCATGGACATTTTTACTAAGTTAATTCTTCCAATCCATGAGTATGGAATATTTTTCCATCTTTTTGTGTCTTCTTCAATGTCTTTCAAGAGCGATTTGTAGTTTCTAGAATATAGGTCCTTTATGTCTCTGGTTAAGTTAATTCCAAGATAACATATGATTTTTGATGCTATTGTAAATGGAATGAATTCCCTAATTTCTCTTTCTTCAGTCTCATTGTTTGTGTATAGAAATGCAACTGAATTCTGAGCATTGATTTTGTATCCTGCCACATTACTGAATTGCTCTATAACTTCTAGTAGTTTGGGGGTTGATTCTTTTCATTTTTCCATACAGAATATCATGTCATCTGTGAAGATAGACATTTTTACTTCTTCTTTGCCGATTTGGATAAATTTGATCCCTTTTTGTCATCTGATTGCTATTGCAAGGACTTCTGGTACTATGTTGAATAATAGTGGCGAGAGTGGGCATCCTTGTGTTCCTAATCTTAAGGGAAAGGCTTTCGTCTTTTCCCCATTGAGAATGATATTTGCTGTCAGCTTTTCATAGATGGTTTTTATGAACTTGAGGAATGGACCCTCTATCCCTACACTCTGAAGTTTTTTAACTGGGAAAGGATGCTGTATTTTGTCAAAGGCTTTTTCTGCATCTATTGAGAGGATCATATGATTCTTGACTTTTTTCTTGTTGATATAATCTATCACACTTATAGATTTGCGAATGTTGGACCACCCTTGCATCCCAGGGATGAATCCTGCTTGGTCATGATGGATAATCCTTTTAATGTACTGTTGGATCCTATTAGATAGGATCTTGTTGAGAATTTTGGCATCCATNTCAAGGTAATATTGGCCTCATAGAATGAGTTTGGTAGTTTTCCTTCTGTTTCTATTTTTTTGAAACAGCTTTAGGAGAATAGGTATTATTTCTTCTTTGAATGTTTGGTAGAATTGCCTGGGGAATCCATCAGGCCCTGGAGTTTT
>NW_023248873.1:0-1263 GCF_002007445.2 Ailuropoda melanoleuca | reverse complement strand
TATCTATCTATCTATCTATCTATCTATCTATCTATCTATCATCTATCTATCATCTATCTATCTATCATCTTTTAATTATTTAAGTTATATATTATTTAAGTTTTAAATTTTTTAACTTCTCCTAGCCGATTGCCCCAAGTGTTCAATTTAAATAAATGATTTAGACCTTTTAAATGCTCTTCACCATTTGTCTTTGTAGGTTTTTTGTTTGTTTTCGTAGGGAACCATGGAATTCTGTGCCTGCCTCTGACCCATTCAGTCTGAATCCTTCCAGTGTTTCATCCTTCCTGTCTTTCCGACAGATGATAACTAGAACAACCTTGACCAGTTCCAGAACAATTTTCAGGTGATTTTATCAAAATTTTGTGAAAATTAGAGCATTTGAAATCTTTGTCATACAGAAAGATCCCATTTTGGAACCTGATATATCTACCCACTTAGGATACTATAATTTTCCTCAGTGCTGCTATATAATTTTGTTTGCATAGGACATATGTATTTCCTACTGAATTATATCTGTAAGTATTTTCTACTGAATTATATCTGTATTTTCTATGTCTTGAAACTTTTTGAAAAAGTTCACGTGTGCATGTAGACTGCGTCATGCTGTAATGAACAGTTGCTTTAATATTTAATTTTTACAACACCTCATTACTGAACTGTCATTATTGCTGAGAGCTTTTCAGTTTGTTCTTTGCTGTACATCATAAATCTGTAAGTAAAGATGGGTGTTTATCCTTGTTTTTGCTGGCCTCAACCTATCAATAACTGATGTTGTAGTTGGGCCCTTGGGGTTCTTATTACGATTTCAAGATGTCCTTCAGCAGCAACCATCAGGAAACTGAAAGGATAAAGGTTTATTACTAATAAGACCTGGCAATTATACAGCACACCTAAAGCCACACAGGGAGGTTGTGGGGTGGAGAGAGGAGCAATAGAGTGTGTAAGCCAGGCCTCAGGTTCTCTCTTTATTGAGCTCAAGGGGGGGAAGCCAGGGGTTTGAAGGCTCACCTTTTATTGGTGAATTTAAAATGTAAGAGCAGGAATTTGAAGTTTGGAAATAAAAACTACAAGGGCTGCAATTGTTCCGTTATCAAAATCAACCAAAGACCTAAAACAAAGGACCCTCAGTGGGAGGAGGCTGTGAGGCGGCTGTGTGCTGGGAGGAAGCTGTCTTTGAAGTAGATGCCTCTTTGAAATGGATGTGTCACCAGTTAAAGCTTAAGTCAAGCACTTGCATTACAAAAAAGAAAACAACTGTCA
>NW_023248872.1:0-1314 GCF_002007445.2 Ailuropoda melanoleuca | reverse complement strand
TCCTCTCTTCCCATGGCAGGATCTTTCTGACCTTTCGACCAGCAGAATTTGAGTGATGGGTGGAGGGTGTGCACTGAGCAGGGCCAGGGAAGCTGAGAACGGTGGCCCCACAGATGAGTGCCCCCTCAGCCAGGTTGACAAGGAATGCTGAGAGCCTGACCTGCTCTAAAGAAACGCACACCAGAGCCACCCGACTGGCAGGTCCTTGTCACTGCAACCTCTCCCAGGTCCAAGCTCCTTTTCCAGAATCTAACATGCCCTTGTTCTTGTTTACATCACATGAAGCTTGCCTGCTTAAGACCTGCCCACACTGGGAAACCACTACTGGTCTTCATGAAATGTAACTTAGATTTTCTAAATTTACCTCTTTTTTCATTCGTGCAGATGATGGGGCCTGGGCTCCAGGTGGGACCCCTACACCCTCAGGTACGTCCACTACTGTGAACTTCTAATATCTGTGCAAAGTGAAAAAGAAATCTAATCTGTCTTGAGCTAGACACCAGTGGAGAGTGACCTAGGCACTGATCTCCCAGGGAGCTTTGAAATCCCTGACACCCAGGCCGCACCCAGACCCGTCACATCAGAATCTCTCGGCTCCCACCAGGTCATTGGTAATATTTAGAGCCTCCCGTGTGATTCCAACATGCAAAAAGTTGAGAATGAATGGCTCAAACAGCAAGCTAAGAGCCACATTTCCCGAATGAGATGGCACCCAAAACTCCCCCTCTGGACAGTAGAGCAAGGAATGGCAAGAAGGGAAAGGGGGAGAAAGTCCCATCACCATGGCTGAGAAGAGGACCAAGATGGAGAAGAGGGAAGATAGGAGGGTTTGCTTCCCAGGAACATGAGTTGGAAAATTAAAATGTGGGAGAAAACACAGATGAGTCCATGCCACACTCTTCCCAGAGGGTCAAGAACAGGCTGAGCGTGAGAAGCAAAGCCATTTGGGGCTACTCTGGGAGCCTTCGGACTTCGCCAACACAGCAGGAATAGAGAATGGGTGCACATTGTTCTGGTAACCGACTCAGAGTCATTGCGTGGCAGTGACCTCCAAACTCAAGATCCCAGCGATATCTGAGCATGTGTGGTCCTGCCTCCTGCAGCCGCCTACCCCTCCAGGACAGGCTTTCAGCTGCCCACTGCCCCGCCTGCTGGCACCCTAGGCCCCACCCAGCCTCCTTCCCAACCCTGCGCAGGGACTCCCTCCGCCCTCTGCCTTCAGTGGGGGCCCGGTGCTGGGGCGGGTCAAGGTTGAGGTACACGCTATAGTGTTTTGGGGCTGGGCAAGGTGGCTAGCAGCCTGTCCCCACCCGG
>NW_023248871.1:315-556 GCF_002007445.2 Ailuropoda melanoleuca | reverse complement strand
GGTTACATCCATATCCATTATTTCTGTGGCATAGGCCACAGACTCACTGTCTTTTCTTTGCTGGGGGGGGGCTTCTCCTTTTTGTCATTCTGATGAGAAGAGGTTGCGGGGTTGTCCAGAGCCCAAATTATTTACTGGGACCCAGGCCGTGTGCCCTTGTTTTATAGGAATCTTAGGGATGTGGGCTTCTTCTTTAAAGATTTTATTTATTTGTTTATTTATGTGGCAGAGAGCCAACCAG
>NW_023248871.1:0-170 GCF_002007445.2 Ailuropoda melanoleuca | reverse complement strand
GTGCCCCGGGTTGTGGGCTTCTTGATTTTTCAGCCTGCCTTCTGGGGGAGGGGCCTGCCGCGCGGATACTCAGGCAACCCTGTTTGGGTCGAGTCTCCATGTCCCCTGCAAGGGGGGATGGGGATGGGCACAATGTGAGCCGGTATTTCCAGGCTTTTGTTCTCTGGCGG
>NW_023248870.1:0-4869 GCF_002007445.2 Ailuropoda melanoleuca | reverse complement strand
GGGAGTGGGAGAGGAAGAAGCAGGCTCATAGGGGAGGAGCCTGACGTGGGGCTCGATCCCATAACGCCGGGGTCAGGCCCTGAGCCGAAGGCAGACGCTTAACCGCTGTGCCACCCAGGCGCCCCCATAGTGTCCTTTTAATATTGCTTCTAATTCATTTATCAGTTGGTAATTTACCTTTTCTTTGCAAAGAGGGCTAATGAAGTCATCTCTGTATACATTCACAAGATCTCCATAAATTTATCAAAATTAACAAGATGATTTTAAGTAAACATTTATTGATACCACTCCTATAAATTTCTGAACGGATTGGCTAATTTGGTAGAAGCACAATGCTTGAGTTAAGGATGTCAGTGAGGAAGTGGGTCCTCTCTAGTGACTGGAATATTTTGGTGCACTATCCAGGTTACTGCCTTCCTGGTTTGATTATTTGGATAATTGCTATGCGGTTTCTTCCATAATTTAAACATTAGTTTAATTTTTAGCATAAAAGCTATGCTTTTAGCTAAGCTATGGTTAAGGATGTTTTATGATAAATGCAAATGTTAAAAACCCTTAATTTCAAAGTGTTGCGTGAAGTGGGTTTGACCTGTTTAAATTTAGAATGCTGAAAAAAATTTTGATACTGACAGTTGTCTCTTGTATGATTATATCATCAGCTATTGCAAAATGGAAATTTTTATATTCATTAATTTATTTTTTATTAAGTTTTTCATTGTAATTTCAGTATTGTTAACATACATTGTTGTATTAGTTTCAGGCATACAATATAGTGATTCTGTAGTTCATACATCACCTATGCTCATCACAAGTGCGGCCCTTAATCCCCATCACCTGTTTCAGCTATCTCTCCACCCACCTCCCCTCTGGTAACCCCCAGTTTGTCCTCTATAGTTGAGTCTGTTTCTTAGCTTTTCTCTCTCTTTTTTTCCCCTTTGCTTTTTTGTTTTGTTTCTTAAATTCCACATATGAGTGAAATCATATAGTGTTTGTCTTTCTCTGACTTATGCCTAGTATTACACTCTCTAGCTTCATCCATTTTGCATAAAACTGGAAATTTTTAATTGACTTGAGTCTTTCCTTCTCATAGCTAGGTAGCTAGGCATTCTCCTTTACTAATGCAATTTTGTATTTCATGTTGTTCATCACTAAAACCTTGCTCCTGGTCTACAGCATTCCATGCTACCAGATTGTGCTGCACAATGATTAGATTTACTTTCCATCCCTGCCACCATATTGCTAATAGAACTCCCTTTCTGGATGAGCAATTTTATGATCACTCTGTGAGATTTCTCAGTTGTAATAATGGCTAACCTTTATTGGGCATCTGCTCTGTACCAGGCACTGCGCTAAACTCTTCACATATGATTTCATTTACAGCTACATATAGTATGACTTGAAATAGGCAACTAGTATTATGATACTTATGTTACAAGAGACAATGGAAGCTAAGAGGTTAAGTAGTTTACCCAAGGTCATGCAGCTAGTAAGCCAGGAACTAGGACTTGAATTCATCCCCCCAATAACTATTTGTTATTGAGTGTTATTAGGATCAGCCTGTGCCCATCCTTGCTCAAGTTAGTTTGGCAGCTTGAATTGCTGGGGCTTAAATTTATTCAGGCCATTCATCTGATAAATAAATAAATAAATTAGTTTTTTTCTTTTTCTTTTTTAAATAAATGCCAGAGCAAAACAATGATTTTTTTTTTTTGAAACAGGACCAATAATCTTGGCAGTGTTTTTTTACAATGGCTTTTTAAATTTTGTGCTAGATGCCATTTAATTGTTTAGTTTGATGGGTGCATTAGGGACAGTGGTTCACTATTTTACTTTGGAAAAGCTGGTCTCTGTCAGGTTTGTGAACAGCTTATTGTTTAGTTCACATAAAGGTCAGTAGCTCTAAAAATACACACTTTAATGGGTGATGTAATAGATACTTTATATTTGTTGCAGGTGCTTTCCCTCAGTGGTTGAAATGAGTACCTTTTTACCTTCTGGAGAGAAGGTGTATGCATGTGTGGCATGTGAATATGGGTGTGTGTGTGCATGTGTATGTGTGTGCACGCGCGCACACATGCACACCTTGTTTGAAAGCCCCATCTTACAAACTTACACACTGGTTTCTTAAATTCCTATCTTATACAAAATATCAACATCTGCCAAGCTATTGTGTATCATTGGATTTCATAGGCATTTCACCTAATTTTGAAAGGCAGACTTTGGGTCAGAAAAAATGAAAAAGAGATTTGTGTTGAGTTTTGTTTGATTAAAAAAATTGAATCAACTGATTCAGTTTAGTTTGGCAGCCTTACAGGTAACTTCAGCTTCTGCACCTTCAAACTGATCTCAGCTTTTCCTGGCCTAAGAGACTATTTCTTTCCTTTTGTTTCTTTTCTTAGCTTGATGAAGTGTTAAGATTTTCTCATTTCAAAACAGACCATTTAAAAGCGAAGAAACCACATTGTTTAGTTCACTGGACTGGAAGCCTTAGAGACATGTTCTATTCTCAGCTCTGGAAAAAGGTTTTAAAGCAAAATCACATGACCTGCAAAAAAAATATTACTCCAGTTTGAGATAATACATTTTACTTTCTAATCATTGTTGAAAGCGTAGTATTAACTGGAAAGTCCTTGGCAAACTTATACTATCTAAACAGGCAAGTTCCAAATCCTGGCAGAGAATATTCCTTTGAGTTAACATTTTCCTACAACTTTTTAAAGTCTCTTCTTGACTATAATCCTTCATTTGGACTAGAATAATACAAGATTAACCTATCCATTGGGAGGATAAAGATATTTTGGATGAAGTTACTATAAATCCTGTATGGAAATGTTAGTACATTGTAGTCTCCAACTCCATTGGTCTGGGCTGGGTGGTGGTAGGGAAATTGGTTTACTTTGATCTGTAGCTGGAACTGTTGGTGACCGCATGTCTTACACCCTAGAGAAACTGATCTTTTTAGGTATGCTGGTCCAGGCTTTGACTTATCTTTTTGTTGACCTTTCTCTTGTGTATTCAACCAAGGCATATCTATCTGCATTCAAGCAAACAAACGAGCAAGCAGTAACACAAACTTTCTTAGGCAAATCAGGAAAATTAAAAAGGAAAAAACAGACCTGGAAACCACTTTGTGATCAACATGCAATTTCTGAAGACGGTGCAACAAGCAGTGCAAAGTAATTGGTTTCAGAAGAATTAAGCTCTAGCAGTCTTCACCATTTACTGGTTTTGTGCCTTTAAGCAATTGGCTTAATCTCTTCTTCACTATTCATCTGTAAAATAAGAGGATACTACGTCATATAGCTAGTCTGGGATCAAATGATAAACATGGTAGTACCTTGTACAAGATGGATGTTAGTTTTGTGTTGATGATGAAAGTCCTGCCTTGGGGCTGTTAGGTACATTAGGTCCACACCCTAGTTGTTTTTCTCCACTTTGTGGAAGCCCTAAGAAGTAATTTCAGATTGCATGCCGTCACATGTGTGTGGTGGGATTCACACCATCTACGTGATCGGCCTTCTCTGCTAGTCTTTGGTTCTCTAGCTGCACTCTCTTCCTCTCCTCCATTTTTCTGCCTCAGTACCTCCTCCCCAGAGTGAAAGGCTTATCTTTCCTGGGTCAATACCAACCTGTGGGTACTCCCTCAACCCTCTGAAGCTTTCTAGCTCCATGTCTTTAGAGGTCCTACCTTCTCCCCATTCTGGTTCTGTCTGCTGGATTGGCTTATCTAAAACATATTTCTTACTGGAATTTTGTGACTGATTCTTGCCTTTCTTCACCTGGGCTTGATCATGAGTCTGGCTTCCTGGTGGTCTCAATGCCTTTAAGATTAGAAGCTTTCTTCATCCCACAGCTCGTCTCATTGGGCTCATGCATGGCAGCAGATAGAAACTGCTCTTTCCCACTTTTGAAAGGCTCCATGTTCCCTAGGGCTTTCCAAACAATTTCAGTTTCCAGCCTGTGAAAACAGAAGTGTGAATGAAGAAAACCCAGAAGTGTGTTTTCCCTTCTCAACAAACACTAGTAGTAATTGCAGTGGTACTGCTACTGGCAGTAGTGGTGAGAGTCACTGTAGCAGCTGTCATCAGTTTTGTCCTCATTGCCGTTGTCACTGTGGTAGTTCACATTTTGCCCCTTTGCACAGCCGGGTCTGAGGAAAAGTTCTTCATATGCTTTACATTACTTAAACCTCACAATGATTCTGTGAATGAGCCAGTTACTCTGTTTCTCTTGCAGAGTTGAAGAAACTGAGGCTCTGAGAGGTAAAGTAACTGGCCCAAGGTCACAAGACTAATAATCTGGAGAATCAATATTCAACCCAGATGACTGGGTTGGATCCTAAATACACTGCTGCGTGTTGTGGAATATGCTTGTTAGCTCTTGTAGCAGAGGTCACTAACTCAAAGGTCCATAGGAACTAGGCCAGAAATGAAAATTAGTGGGGAAAGCCTAAAGTTAGCAAGGCAACAGTGCAAGCAAGATGATAAATGGCAATTGACATTCTTCCACAATGTTGGGGTATAGTAAGGCATGACAAGGACTGTGGCTAACTGGAGAACCTAAGTTCTACCTAAAAAAGCTAGCTGCTACTTACTCCAGCAGTTGTTTTCATTAGGGAATAAGCTTTGAAACATGAATTTTTTAAGGTTTTATTTATTTATTTGAGAGAGAAGAGAGAGAACACTGCAGTTGAGGGAGGGGCAGAGGGAGAGAATCTCAAGCAGGCTCCCCAGTGAGCAGGGAGCCCAATGCAGGGCTCGATCCCACCAACCCTGAAATCAAGACCTGAGCTGAAACCGAGTCAGATGCTTTGGGCACCTGGGTGGCTCAGTCATTAAGCGTCTGCCTTCAGCTCAGGGCGTGATCCCA
>NW_023248869.1:0-687 GCF_002007445.2 Ailuropoda melanoleuca | reverse complement strand
CTGGTTTGCATTCCCACCAACAGTGTGAGAGTGTTCCCTTCTCTCCACATCGTCGCCAGCATCTGTTGTGTCCTGTGTTGTTACTTTTAGCCCTTCTGACCAGTGTGAGGTGGTATCTCCTCATGATTTGGTTTTGCATTTCCCTGAGACGAGTTGATAAACACTCAACATTTTCTGTCATTAACATCCTCTGCCAATATCATTTTTTTTAAAGATTTTATTTATTTATGTGACAGAGAGACAGCCAGCGAGAGGGAACACAGCAGGGGGAGTGGGAGAGGAAGAAGCAGGCTCCCAGCAGAGGAGCCTGATGTGGGACTCGATCCGGGAACTCCGGGATCACGCCCTGAGCCGAAGGCAGACGCTTAACCACTGCGCTGCCCAGGCACCCCGACAATATCATTTTAATGGCTCATAGTATTCCATTAAATGGACGTACCATGCTTCATTTAACTCATTTTTTTCTTCAAGGTTGTCAATCAATAGATATTTCTCCATTGCCTACCACAGGCAGATGACCACGGTGCCATTCTCCAAAGATGCCTACCATGTGTGGACGCACAGGAGGATCGCAGTTCCCTGCCTTGTGCATTGAGGGGCTGCCATGCCACGTCTGCTTGGAAGCTCTAAGAATCAGCGCACGGTTGAGCACGTTCTCTTCTTCAGTCCACTTGGAAGCTGGAGAGA
>NW_023248868.1:0-1805 GCF_002007445.2 Ailuropoda melanoleuca | reverse complement strand
CTTGATTTTTCAGCCTGCCTTCTGGGGGAGGGGCCTGCCACGCCGATACTCAGGCAACCCTGTTTGGGTAGTGTCTCCGTGTCCCCTGCGAGGGTGGATGGGGATGGGCATGTTGTGAGCCAGTATTTCCAGGCTTTTGTTCTCTGGCGGCTCTCCCNGGTTTGCTATGCCTCTTCTGAGAGAGCAGCAGCGGCTGAAATTCAGCCTCTGTCTCAGAACAGAGGGATCGCGGACCGTTCTCCACTGATGTTCTGGCCACTTTAACTCTGTTACTGTTGGTGCTGCTCAACCCTGCAGCAACCCGGGATGTGCGCCCCACAGCTGGCATCCCAGCCCTCACTTCCAAGGCCGGCGCATCTCTGTCCTTTGTGTTTCTAACACCGCCAGCCATCAGCCACCCTGCATGCGCTCCCAGAGCTCCCGGTCTCAGTCTGGATCCAGTGAGCACACCGGGATTCCGGAGTCCCGTGAGATGCCTGGTGGCGCGCACTCCTGGCTCACAGTCTCAGTCTGCTGTCTCGTGGGTGCCGTCCGCGAGTCCGCCCACTCCCCCGTGCAGGTGACTACTGCTTCCTGGTGCCCGAACGTGGCAGCTCCCTACCCCTTGCATTTATTTCTGATATCTGTGAGCTGTTTCATGGCTCCCCGCTTCGTACCTCAATACTCAGCGCTGTAGATGTTCATTTGTAGAGATCCAGATGTATCTTCCTGAGTCTCAGGCTGATTCTGTGGATGTTCAGGCTGGTCTAGTACCTATCCAGCTCGACTCAGGGGACCGGCTGAAAAAGGGGTCCCCTACTCCTCCGCTATCTTAACTCCCCTTCTGAATAAAATCTTTTAAAAGACAAAAAAAAAACCTCCAACCTCTCCTGCAGGGGGGGTAAATTTTAAAGGAATAGTCCTCAGATTGGTTGGCCATTGCCCAGTGCTAGACCATAGTAGGAATCTGCTTTCTTGTTCAGGATTCCTCTCCCCCTGGATTACTGGTCTCCCTGTTCCAGGACATAAAAGTGAAGAGTGAGTTTTGACATCAGCCCCAAATTTAGAGTCCTCACTCCTCCCCTTATATGGAACTTTAGTTTCACCACTTAGATTTTGAATCTCAGANTTCGAATCTCAGTTTGCTCAATTGTAAAATGGGTATAATGAAAATGACAATTGAATGTCATTATTATAGAAGTCTGCTCTCAGGATTGAGATGTTAAAATAGCTAAAAGGAAAAAGGAAAAGCAGCCTTTCCTCCCTTTCTCTACAATTTGTTCTTGACCTGAGACACTCCTGTGTATGAGCCGCACTCAAGGATCTGGCCCTAAATGACTCTCTTGGCCTGGCTCTCCCATGTGGACAGGATTCCTTCCTTTTTACTGGTTGCCCTTTTCTCCAGGAATGCTCCTGCCTTTCCCTGTGTGTCATAGCATGAGGTTCCGGAGGGGGTGGGAGGAGCTGCACAACAAGATGGCCTGAGTACAGCCCCAACTCTGACACTTTTCAACTGTGATATTGGGCAAGCCTCAGTTTCCTATCTGCAAACTGGGAATTTTCAGAGTCCTACTCATTTGTGAGTCCCTAAGTGTACACATGGAGGAGAGGGCCGGGCACACAGTAAGTGATTCATAAGTGTTAGGCTTTTGTTCTATCTTCTTTGGGCCCCTTTATTACCAAGCAGTGCAGCCCAAATCAAATATCTTCACTGTAACTTTCTCTTTGCAGAATGTTACCATTTTATTCACAAAGTAGTATATATTCATTAACTGAAAATGAAACTTCAGGATCTGGAAATGAGGGGGAGGAGTTAAGATGGTGAA
>NW_023248867.1:336-533 GCF_002007445.2 Ailuropoda melanoleuca | reverse complement strand
GAAGATGCAGCCCGCTGCAAGGGGAGATGCCAAGTGACCCAGGGTGAGCACACAGGCCTTGCACAAAGCACAGGGCTCGCGGGGCCCAGCACAGGATGTGGGCACAGAGCTACGAGTCACGGGAAATCCCGGTGAGGGCGGCCCTGGTGGGGAGGCCACAGAAGGGTTCCAGAAGAGGCAGGCCATAAGGAAGACAA
>NW_023248867.1:0-157 GCF_002007445.2 Ailuropoda melanoleuca | reverse complement strand
TTCTAGGAATCAGTGCGTACCTGCCATGAGAACACACATTGTGTTAAGTCTAGGATATACTTATTTTCAGGACTAGCTTTTTCTACAGGAAGTGCTAAGCATGGGTCTCTCCATTCTTTTCTTTGTGCAACTGGTCTCTGTTTTCAGGAGCAGATTC
>NW_023248866.1:247-629 GCF_002007445.2 Ailuropoda melanoleuca | reverse complement strand
TGTTCAAAGCATTCAATAACATCTGATTATTTAGAAAATACTATAGAATATTCATTGGACTGCTTCCTCTATTTTAATTTCAGCTTTTTTTTTTAAAAGATTTTATTTATTTATTTGACAGAGAGACGGCCAGCGAGAGATGGAACACAAGTAGGGGTAGTGGGAGAGAAAGAAGCAAGCTTCCAGCGGAGGAGCCCGATATGGGGGTTGATCCCAGAACTCTGGGATCATGCCCTGAGCTGAAGGCAGGCGCTTAACGACTGAGCCACCCAGGCGCCCCTTAATTTCAGCTTTTTTTTTTTTTAAGATTTTATTTTTATTTATTCAACAGAGATAGAGACAGCAAGCGAGAGAGGGAACACAAGCAGGGGGAGTGGAAGAG
>NW_023248866.1:0-162 GCF_002007445.2 Ailuropoda melanoleuca | reverse complement strand
AGCGGAGGAGCCTGATGTGGGGCTCGATCCCATAACGCCGGGATCACACCCTGAGCCGAAGGCAGACGCTTAACCACTGTGTCACCCAGGCGCCCCCATTTCAGCTTTCTTATCCAACGTTACTACTCATTCTCCCTTGGTGAAATTTCTACCTCATTCACA
>NW_023248865.1:0-1389 GCF_002007445.2 Ailuropoda melanoleuca | reverse complement strand
TATGATGGTAAATAAGGAATTGTGTCAGTGGAATATGAAAATTTGCATTTGTACATAATTTTTCCTGCCACGTTTGTATTTTGCATCATCAAGCAATAGCAAGTGAATGCAAAATGCATTGAAAAATGAAAAGAGACAAAGATCAGGTATATGGTTTCTTAGCGTTGAAGATAAAGCCTTACTAAAATGAGGATTTTTAAGAAGCTGAACTCCTCCAGGCAGTTAGTCGCTGGCTTAGGGTCTTCAAAGACTTTTCAGCTTTCTACAGCATTAAACTATCTAACGAAACCGCGCGTGGATGTAGGAGCCGACGGTAGAGATAAAGTAGCTGCCAACACTTTTCCCTCAGTTAAAACAACAACAAACGTTTGATGATGGAGAAAACTATAATCTGGCTCAGGTGTAGATGGAACTGCTTTCTATTGAAAGCAAATGCTTTCAGGATTCTATTCTTGAAGTCGTTCAGTGTGGTTCCGAGGGTTTAGTCTGCAAAAAAAGAGACTGTGAGATGCAAATGTCAGTGGAGATTTAACTATGCCGGTTTTTATTAGGATTCTTTTTTTTTTTAAGATTTTATTTATTTATTTGACAGAGATAGAGACAGCCAACGAGAGAGGGAACACAAGCAGGGGGAGTGGGAAAGGAAGAAGCAGGCTCGTAGCGGAAGAGCCTGATGTGGGGCTGGATCCCATAACTCCAGGATCACGCCCTGAGCCTAAGGCAACGCTTAACCGCTGTGCCACCCAGGCGCCCCTTTATTAGGATTCTTACTGTTTTTGTCAGTACTTAATCACAAGTTCTGAGTTTTGAGTGGTCTGCCCAACTGTTTTCCTAGGAGTCTTTGTATTTTCAGCGTACAATTTAGTACAACCCAGGCTTTTCAAACAAGGAAATATACTTCACATTCTAATAGAAATGCCTCTAATAAAGGAAATTTTTCAGGCAACAAAATAATTGTCCCAGATAAAAGGGTTGAGTTGCCATAAGGAATAATGATCAAAATAGAAAATAATTGAGTATGTGGGTAATTCTAAACAAACATTGACTACAGAAAAGAAACAGCAGTGTTTAATTCGAGACAGAACTAAAAATACTGGAATGTAATTGTTCCAGTATTCTCCTGTTCCAATGAAGTACACAAAGATTGCCAGTGTTACTCTTTTTATTAACTAGTGAACATTTATGGTAAAATGATAAAGAAAAATAGGGGAATGGTAAAAAAAAAAAGATAGTAGTTCCTTCTGGCAGTGTGAAAGGAGATTGGGGATGGGATTAGGAGGGGCCAAAGGTGGATCCAAAGGCACTGGTTAATAGCCTATTTTTTTAAGATGGTTGGAAATTACCCACTTGTTCATATTAATGATGTTCTTTAAAATTTACACATGGTTA
>NW_023248864.1:9194-10615 GCF_002007445.2 Ailuropoda melanoleuca | reverse complement strand
TGGCAGGGCAGCGGAACCCAGCACGGGAGCAGAAGCCCCTGGGTCCACAGGTGTCAGTGCTGCCGTGGCGTCACTGCGGGCGCCCAGCATGCTTCCAGCCCTGGGGTCCTGCACCTCCACTTCTGGGTTTACCCCACGCATCATCCAAACTGCCGGGGCCTCTGAGAACAGTAAAGTCTCGGCACCTGTATTCTCCAGGGAGGGGCCAGCCACACTGGAGAGCANAGTCTTGGCACCTGTATTCTCCAGGGAGGGGCCAGCCACACTGGAGAGCAAGTAGTGGGCAGGGCAGACAGACTGCAGAAGGGGGCTGCATTTTCCAGGGAGGGGTCAAAGGCAGTCTGGGCGCCCCCTTGGGTCCCCCGAGAGCTGGGGCCAGGGGCTTTCTAAAGGGTACTCGGTGTCCCCCCCAAGCTGTCCAAGGCTCCTCCTCAGCTCCCCAGAGACAATAAAGACGGCCCTGAGGGCAAAAGCACAGACCATGGTGAGATCCCGGGTGGGGGACAGCAGCCTGGATCAGGCTCTGCTCAGAGGGTCGGAGGAGATGTCACCTGGCCACAGGGTGGGGAGGGCGGCCTGGGAGATTCAGGGCGGAGTGTCAGCAGGGGTCCCTGGGGTGCCGACCCTGTGACCCAGGTAACAGAAGTGCTTCAAGGGGAAGTGAGCTACCTCAATGCTTGGCTGTCCTCCAGCCCGGGTGCCAGTGACATGGGCTTGACCCCCAAGTGAGATCCCTTTGAGAAGCTTCTAGACAGCCCCACGCATCTGTCCCGATGCCTATCTCTACGGCAGTCTGCCATCCTGCTTCTAGACCTTCTGCATCCTGCAGCTTGTCCGGCCTCGCTCCTCACCCTGGCTGATGCTTCTGAGTCTTCTCCTCTATTCCTCAGCCCAGCAACACAGTGTGGGCCCTGGAAGCCGGCCCCTCTCAGGGGGCCGAGCTCAAGCCTTTGGATGAAGAGCCGAAGCTGAATTTTGGGGTATTCAAGTCATTCCTCTTTGGACCAAATGCAGTGATTTCCCTGGACCGAGAAATCTTTTCAAATGCTGTTGCAGCTCCAGGAGGCTCACCAGCACTGGGAGGCTTGGGAGCAGATCTGAACCACAGTTCAGGATCCCTGGGAGACAGGCAGCCGTCCAGCAAGGGGCCCAGGGGAGAGGCGGAGGAGAATGGGGTTTTGGCCTTGAACACTGGACGCAGGCCTGAATTGCAGAGCTCAACAAACACTGATTTTTGTCTTCCGGTAAAGAGAACAAGTTGGCCAGAGGGGCCCACGCAGATGGCCATGGGCAGAGGATGGAGGAGAAAGGACAAGGGCCTCGGGGACGGGGGGCAACCACTCCCCGTGGAGACTGGCCTGTGCCCGGGCTGTGCCCAGATACGGGGGCGACAACAGCGGCCGTTGCTGCAGCGACACGAC
>NW_023248864.1:0-1194 GCF_002007445.2 Ailuropoda melanoleuca | reverse complement strand
GCCGGGCGGGGAGCGCATCCGGCGGCGCAGACGCCCAGCGGCTCTGGGGAGGGACTTGGCCTGGGCTCTGGCCCTCGGCTCATCTGGGGAGGAGCCCGGAGGCTGCAGCTGGCGGCTGCCGGCCCCGGGCGGGCGGAGGTCCTGCGTACAGCCGCCTGGCGGGAGAGCCGCCCTCCACAGCGTCCGCGCGCGCTCCCAGTCCTGCAGGAGCCGGCTCGCGGCGCCCGAGCCCTCCGGCCTTCGTCTCTCGGGTCTCTCCGTCTTCTTTCGGCAACCGAAGGAGGAAGGCGCCCTCTCCTTAGCGGGCCCGGAGCTGCAGAGGCAACGCGGGGCGCGGCCGAGGGGAGGAGAAAGGAGAGGGAGCGGAGTCGGCTCGGGCCTGGCTGTGACTCGCGGGGCTGCGTCTCCGCCAATCTGCGGGCGCTGACGCGGGGGGCGGCTCCGCGGCTCTCGGATATCTGCCGGCCGGGGCGCGGGGCGCCGAGAGGCTCGGCCGCGCGGGCGCTGCGCTCCGGGAACGGCTGCTGCACCTGCCCGGGGACCTCCCCGGCCGCTCCGTGCGCCCCCCAACCCCGTGCCCGCCCCCTCCTTGTCCCCGCGGCCCTGCGCCCTGCTCCCGCTCCAGGTCCCGGCCTCCGGACCGCAGCGTGAGAGAGACGAGCCTTGCCCGAAGGAGCCGCCCCTTCTCCTCCTGGCACGGCCCACGGAGTCGCGGAGGGGACTGCGCCGCGCTATCTCCACCGCCACCCCCAAGCCGCCGCGCCCTGGCCTAGATGGGCCGCAGCGTCGGGCCCCTGCGCGCCGGATGAGCGCAGAGACCCCAAGCCGGCCGCTGAGTGCGCGGGGCCTCACCCGGCTGCGCACCCAGCTCCGCGGACGAGGGCCGCTGGGCCCGGCCGCTGAGGGCGCGGCCTCTCGGGAGAGGCGAGAGGGAACGGCCCCGAGATGGCCCGGCGAGCGGGCTCTTTGGCGGTGGGCGCCCTACACGTGGTGCGGGCCGGGGGACAGCCCTGGAGCTGGTAGCTGTCCGACGCCAGATGGACCTTGACCTGTGCCTCGGCACTGCGTTCGCGCCAAGCCAAGACTAGCTGGGGCACGGGCGGAGCGCGCTCATCTTCATCATCATGAAGATGATTCTGGTACGCAGGTTCCGCGTGCTCATCCTGATGGTGTTCCTGGTGGCCTGCGCGCTGC
>NW_023248861.1:0-13091 GCF_002007445.2 Ailuropoda melanoleuca | reverse complement strand
GTTCTTGGGGATTTTGTGATTTTTCACTAAGAAAATGTGTATAAAAATTCTTTATACCCTATAAAGTACCACCCAGAATCATTCTTAGTATCAGAAATTTATAAAATGAAGCACTATTAAACTGAAGCACCATATTGCAAATTTTCATGGCTTGGCTATTACTATGCCTTTGTCTCTGGCCACATAGGACATTTTTCTTGTATTCTGAAATCCTTTCATTTCTAATAAGAATGTTTAGAATTAAAGAGCTGAAGTTTGTCACTGTTGAATTTATGTTTTATATTATGCTTTTGGGTTTTTTTTAAAGTTTATTTATTTTGTTCACCCTCTTTGAATTGGAAAAAAGGACACAGAAATGTGAATTTGTGACAAGCACGTTCAGGCTCCTCTGAAGTATGTATCCTTTGACTCCTTTCTGAATCAATCTACCAAACACTTTCAACCAGCTTTTGAAGAAGCCTGATTGAAAACACTAACAGACTGCACCCTTATAATCATGACAATTCACATGTCTTCTCAGCCTCTTTGAAGTTTTTAGCAGAAACTAGAGAAAGAAAAAAAATCATGTTTCATACTTTGCTGTTTATTCACAAGAAATGAAACACTTAAGAATTTAGATAACATACATACGTGCTGCCTTGCATTTATGCTGACAATTTAAGCAGAGTGAAAGCAAAATATACAGCATCTGTGTGAAGAATATACACCAGTACTTAGGCAACGGACAGCCAGACAACTTGACAGTGTGGGCCGGATGAACCAGTATCCTGCAGGAGGCCCTAACAACATCTACTGCTCCAAGTGCATTTCACTTTCATTCTGCTGCTGTTGTACTAAACAGTGCCATAAAAGTTAATGGCCTTCTCCAGGGCTGGCAGTGAAATTGCTGGTATTGTAGAAGGTGATTTTTTTAAAGTCATTACAGCACACACCAGTAGAGTCTATTTCAGGTTTTCAGTCCAGTCCTTAAGGGACAAAGGTAGCTTTCAACAAAATGAAGTCACAAGTAGAAATACACCATGATTTTCTGAGATTTTGTTTGTAGATTTTATAGATTTTTGTTTATAGATTTTCTGAGAGTATGTTAAGTAAAACACTTCACATATTTTTTGTTGAGAAGATATTTCTTTCTACAGTCTCCTGCCTGCTCTACCTCCCAACCCAAAGGGCAGACTGAAGAAGAGAGTTAAGTTCTTTACTACTGATTTAACTGGTTTTTGGTGTGAAGATTATCTTCTAATTATTATCACAAATGTGCTGTTTTATCTATGGAGTGGAGATAGTCTACAAAGAGACCAAATAGATTTAGCAAATTTTCTGCAGTTATTCTGAATTGCAGAAGAAAACAGTCCCACATAGATGAAATATATAAGACAAAAAATGTATGTTTATGGAGGTATTCTGTTTACTAACTTAAGGAATAACAGACTTATTATATCATCATTTTGTAACCTCAGGCAAATTAACGGTTCTAGGTAATGATCACCAATGATTAGTAACTTCTTAAAAGGAGAGGGGAGAAAACCTTTACATTATAATACTTACGAGGTGTTTTGCCAAGAATATTAACTTTGAATCTGTTCATGCCTCTATATATAAGTAATATTATAAGGAAAATGTACAGAGCAGAGGAACATGTTAAATGACAGCATGGGGATGTAATCAGCGAAAACAAAACTGCAAAAATTATACAGAAAAAACAACCTACTCTCTTCAACAAATAAATTGAAGAAAACACAACAACCACAAATGACAACCAGTTAGGAAAGGAATTTATAGACTTAAAGGGATTTATATTGTGACATATAGACCTCATTTGCTTTCTGATTTCAACAAATTTAAGAAATGATTACAAATGGAAGAAATTTGAATTCTGACTGGACTATTTTATGACCTTATAAGACTGTTGTTAGTTTTTACCTAAGAGTGGTATCATACATGAGAGCACTTGCTTTCAAACTTTTGGGTCTCAGGATCTCTTGCACTATAAAGAATCATTGAGGACCCTAAAGTTATTTTGTTTAAGTGGTTTGTGGCTATTGATACACATGTGTTGTAAATTAAAACACAAAAATTAAAATAAAGAATTAATTCATTTAAAATAAAAATAATAACCTAGTAAACATTAACATATTTTCTTAAAAATAGGTATATTTTTCAAAACAAGAAAAATAGAAGTGTGACATTATTTTACATTTTGTAAATCTTTAAAATAACTTTCTTTATAGAAAACAGATGAATTCTAATATCTGCTTTTGCATTCATTCCTTTGTGATATCACATGTCATGTAGCCTCTGGAAAACCTCACTGTCTACTTATGAGGATGAGAAAGAAAAAGGCAACCAACATCTTTATTATTTTGAAAATAAATTCCTGAAAGGGTGGTGGGGACCAACAGAGGTCAGCCAGACCATACTGTTAGAACTACTGTGTTAGAGATACATTCTGATGTATTCAAAAATGAAAAAAAAAATATTTTTGATATTATCTTCATCATCTGGGGATGGAGAGTAGCAAGTGACTGTATGTTTGATACACTATTTTCTATAATTTGATAGTTATTCAAACTGGATGAGGAATATATCAGATACATATTAAGCCCTTTCTGATGTTTAAGTTTACCATAACAAAAAGTAAGAAGAAAAATTTAAAAAGCAAGTAAATAACTACAAGTGTTTTGTAAATGGGGCAATTACTTGACTTAATACAACTATAATTACAATAGTGCAAATTTTGGACAAGAGAAGTAGTAAACAAAAAGAGAAATAGTAATGCAGGTCTACTAGCATTGTCCTTAGAAAAACATGAATGAATATACTGTGGGTGAGATAATATTTTAAATTAAGATTTTTTTGGAAAGATACATAGCTTTCATCCTCTAATTTACATTGTTTGATGTGATTTTGTCTTCAGAGTGTCAAGTTATAAAGTTAATTTAAGTTTTTAAAGTTGGATGAAATAGAGTTAAGAAATTGTAAGTTTTAATTTTCTTAGTTATAGTTTCTTTAGTAGGAAAATATGACTATTGGTGAGAGAATTTCCCTCCAGAGAAAACATCAATTCTAAATGGTTTTAAACATGAGTAATAACAAGCTTTCAATGAGCAGATCATCTAATCTTATATAAAATCTTTAAAAGTGTCAAGGAGTACTGGAAAGGGCCCCCAATTCATTCTATAATGCATAAATTTGAAATCACAACCACATAAGGGCAGAAGAAATGAAAAATACTGGCCTGGGATATAAGAGCAAAAATTTTGAATAGAAAATTAGCAAACTAAATATATAATAGTCTTCAAAGCACAAAATATATATGATGAAGTTAAAGTTTACCTATGGAACTCAAGGAAAATTTAATATCACAAAAAAATCTTTGAACATCATTCATCATATCAATAGATTAAAATAGAAAGCCTGTAAGACTACCTCAATAGATGTAGAAAAAAAATCATGATAAAATCCTTGGTAAACTAAGATTGGGAAGGATGTCAGCAAGAGGGAGGAATAGGATATCTCAGCAAATGTACCTCCCATAGAAACACTGATTTTTAACAATAGTTCCAGATGAGAATACCTTTATGGGAGGCCAAGAGTAAACCTGAGAAGTTCCAGTGCCTTTGGTGGACCAAAAAAGCTGAGAGTGATGCATTGAAAAAGGGAAGAGCAGTTTTCACTTCACTGATATCACCCCTCAAGGAAGCACAACTCTGTGGGAAGAAAGTTCAGTTCTTGATTTTTCCCAAGGGGAAGAGTGACAGCAAAGTGTGCCCCCAGTTTTCCCCAATCATTTAGCATATTGTCCAAGAGGTCCATTTCTTTCTTATCCTACCCAAAACACTGAAGGTATTGACATGGCTGAGAAATCTCAGGACCACTAGAAGCAAAGAGAAGGGTGGGGCTCACAGCACACAGGGGATCTTAACAATAGGCTGTGGATCCTTTAAACATGCTCAGGGTCTCCACTGAGGGCCCCACCCACACCTCTGTGGGACCCCTCATACAGGCACCCCACAGTGAGTAGATGCTCACTCTCTGTGTGTCCCCCGTGACCAGCAACAGGCACGCCCCTGCCAACTGAGCACAAAGAAAGCTCTTTGGATGGCGTTGAGTCATAACAGACCCTCCAGAAGCTCCCACATGTAACATACAAACATCAGCAACTGGCTCAACTCTGTTGCATTGGAAGATGGAATACAACCTTGACACTTCAGGCACTTCCCTGGAGAAAATAAACAAAAGACTCAGTATGCAATTTGGCTTTGCAGAATTAAAGGGAAGCATGCAATTCTAATCTTCCATCCAAAGAAGGAATAAAAGCAGTAGAGCAGGTGCACCAGTAGAAAAGTTCTGAGAGACTACCAGAATCTCTAACCAGGCTGACTGGCTATGGCCTTTCTTGAAGCCAGTCAGTAAGATTAGAGAAGGTAACTACTTCTTCAAAAGTGAAGACAACAATACAGGCTTTAAATATATGAAGTAATGAAATCTATCAAGATTGAATCATCCATAAGTAGAAAAATTGAACAGACCAATAATAAGTAAGAAGATTGAGTCAGTAATCAAAGACCTTATGACAAGGAAAATCCCAGGGTCAGATGGCTTCATAGGTGAATTATGCAAAAACTTAAAGAAGAATTAATACCAATCCTTTTCAAACTCTTCCAAAAAATTGAAGAGATGGGAACATTTCCAAACTCATTTTATGAGGCCAGCATACTGATACTGAAGCTCAACTATGAAACTACAAGAAATAAAAACTACAGGTCCTTGTGCCTCATGAACATTGTTGCAGAAATCCTCAATAAAATACTAACAAACCAAATTCAGCAGCACAATGAAAAGATCATACATCATGACCAAGTGGGTTTTATCCCTGGATTCAAGGATTGTTCAACATATGCAAACCAATCACTGTGATGTGGTATGTTAACAGAATGGAAGATAAAAAAATCAAGTGAACATCTGAGTAGGTACAGAAAAAGCATTTGACAAAATTCACCATCTTTTCATGATAAAACCTCAACAGATAGATACAGAATAACTATAATTCAACTTAATAAAGGCCATATATAACAAATCTACAACTAATATTATGCTCAGTAGTGAAACGCTGAATGCATTTCTTCTAAGATCAAGAACAAAACAAGGATGCTCACTTTCACCACTTCTATTCAATATTGTACTGGAAGTTGTAGTCAGAACAATTAGTCAAGGAAAAGAAAAGACATCAAATTGGAAAAGAAGAAATGAAATAGCCTCTATTGGCAGATGACATAATCCTATGTATAGAAAACACTAAAGACTGCACCAAAAGCCCTCTCAGAATTAATAAGTAAATTCAAGAAATTGTCAGGATACAAAAATCAGTGTATAAAAATCAGTTGCATGTCTATACTTGAACAACAAACTGTCTGGAAAAGAAATTAACAAAAAACAATTTGTACACTGAAAAAATTATAAAACATTGGTGAAAAAAATTGAAGACAATCCAAGTCAAAGATCTCTCATGTTCATAGACTTGAAGAATTAATATTAAAATGTCTCTAACACTCAAAGAGATCTATAGATTTAATGCAATCCCTATTAAAATTCCAATAACATTTTACACACACACACACACACACACACACACAACCCTAAATTTCATGTTACCACTAAAGAACCCAAATAACCAAAACAATCTTGAGCAAGAAGAAAAAAGCTAGAAGCATCATATTTTCTGATTTCAAAGTGTTACAAAGCTATAAAAGCAAAACAGTATGGTACAGGAATAAAAATAGACATATAGACCAATGAAACAGAATAGAGAGCCCTGAAATAAACCCACCATAGTCATCTAAACTTCAATAGGGGCACCATGAATGCAAAATGAAGAAAAGACAGTCTCTTCACTAAGTGGTTTTGAGGAAACAGAATATCTACAAGCAAAAGAATGAAATTGAATCCATATCTCACACCATATATAAAAGTCAACTCGAAATGGATTAAAACCTTCAATGTAAGACCTACAACCATAAAATTCCTAAAACAAAAAAGGAAAAAGCTCACTGAAATAGGTCTTAGAAATGTTTTTTCATATATAACCCTAAAAACACAGGCAAGAAAAGCAAAAATAAGCAAGTGATACTGTATCTAACTAAAAACTTCTGGACAGCAAAGGCAACATCGAATAGTGAGAAAATGCAACCTATAGAATGGGAGAAAACATTTGCAAACAATACATCTTATGAGAAATTAATATCCAAAATATATAAGCAACTTCTATAATTCAATAGCAAAACATAGAAATGCCACCAACAAAATTATCCATCTAGTTCCATGTAAGTGTCCAAAACATTTATGGTTCTTTGAGAGTCATGATTCTTGTGATGATTTGCAAACAAATGCAAATGCCTGATGGGGTGAAAAACCATGATCAAATGGTGCAATCAGCTTAGTTTGCATGATTCATATGCTTTTTAAAAAAAATTCTGAGTCTTCTTCTCAAATACTCCTGATTCTATTAATATTATTAATAAATAATATAGGCAGAAGTCAGAATTGCCAAGTCAATAATGCCACAAGTTCTCCAAGAAAACTGTCCAGGATTGAATGTTTCTATTATTACTAAATGTGTGATTGGGACATGACATTTAACATCTCTATGTTTCAGAAACTTCATCTCTGGAATGGAAAAAATAGTGTCACCCTCATAGAATTTTAATAAGTTGTGGTATGGTTTGCATATTGATGAGGAATGTGTTTCTAGAGCCTGAAAATTTTTCAGTGCCTCTTTTGTACAGAAAGAAGCCAAGCAGTTCTATCCTTGGGTTAGATCTAGAATAGGTTAAAGCTTCTGCAGAGTCTCAAGTGATTCCTTGAATGTGGGATCCAGAAGAAAAGTGTTAAGCATTGGCAAAAAGCAGTTCAGTGACTTTCCAACTGTAATACATTTTCATTTCCCTAAATGTATGGTAAGCACCAAGGGAAGAATGTACTCTATATAAAACCAACTTCCCTGAACTGTTTATTATTTATAAATAATTTAACATGAATTCACATGCTGATACTTATTTCCTTAGGTATGTTATGTATTAGTTGGTTTATACAAATTGTATTTGGATTAAGTCTTCACATTTTAGCATTCTGTAAAGTATTTAAATATTGCTGACAGCTAAAAAGTGTAGTGTTCTGTTCAATCCTATAACCAGTTTTCATGGTTTACTGATTAACAGCAACCCATGATTGATTTCTTCTTCCACCACAGGTAAAGTGTCATGTAAGTATCATCAGAAATATGATAGTTCTAGGTATTGGAGGCTCACTACTTCACTTTGAAGACTGCAAGGATTTGGATCTAAGTTAAGCTGAATTCAGTCATTGAAGTTAGACCAAGGAATTTGTTTCTGAACCTTGTGAGTGCTTTAGTTCTAGGAAGTTGATATGTCAATGATTACTACAAGATTTCTTACTGACTCTAAAAAATGCTTAGTAAAACATCAGAAAAGTCACATATAACACATTAAATGCTGATGAAAGAAATTGCATATTTTACCTTTGAGAGTCACCAAAATTGCAATAACTCAGTATCTTATAGATCTTGTCAAAGGCACCAAAGAATTTAACAAGCATTTTGACTAACTGGTTGATGATGATTTATATACAGGGTATTTTTGGTAAAGTGTTCTTGGCAACAATACCTGCTGAGGAAGGAAAAGCAACATTACATTAATATGGCAGATTATAAAGGGTTAACAAAAATTCTTCTTCTGAGACGTTATATTGTGCGGGCTCATAGATCAAACTCAGAAGATGGTGAGAGGGCTTTGGCTCTGCTGGCCATTTATCCATGGGAGGATCAGTTTAATAAGAAGTTCAATTGTAAGGTTGGATTTACTAGAAGCATACCAACTAATTCTATTATTCTAAATATTATGACATTCCCTCCTCACTTGTAAATTGGAAAAGTTTTTCTTAGGAAGAAATAAGTAATTGACTTAGATCTTTAGAAACAATTGCGGATTATACTGAAGGCAGCTGCAGTAATGTCAAACTCTTGGACACTTGAGATGAGCCATTTTTTGGACAGATTCCATTTTCTCAAAGTGTCTCTTTAATCATAACTCCAAGAACTCTCTTGGCGCTCAGTTTCTTTGCGAACAGAGTGAAAGGTGTATAGAGGTCTAGGCTCACCTAAAAGTAGATTCAGTAGTGACGGATATAGTGGATGCTATTGTGTGAAATCTAGATACTACCCTTCTGGAACCACAGCACTCATTTCTCCAAGTTACAGAAATGCTGGTTACTAATAGCTCTTAGCTAAGTCTTTATCTAAAATTGTCCTTACCTAGAGGAAGCCACCTCATCCAAGTTTGCTCCCTTCCCTGGGGAAGCCTGCATCCAATAACTAGTTATTGAGGAAGCTGCAAAGGTCCAACATCAATGTCTCCATTTGAGACTACTTTCAAGGGCCATTCCCAGATCTAGAACTTCCCAGAGGACTGGCTGCAGCCTCTGTTGGAAGACTGCATTGCAGTTCAACTTGTCTGTCTGTCCTAATACTGTTTTCCCTTCCTCAGTAGGTGTTGTTCCCAAGAGCACTTTACCAAAAAATATCCTGCATACAAATCTTCATTTCAATGTTTCTCTCAGAGGGAATGTATCCTCTGACAGTTGATTATGTCAAGAGTGGCTCCAGGGAGTAGACTGTAAAGTGAATTGGATCTCCCTCTGGCCAACTGGTAATGACTCTATCATTGTTGGCAAGTAGAGTACTCATAGACCTCAACATGTTGTAGTGGTATATTATTAAAACATTCACTAATGGTGAACTGAAATGGAATGCTAGTGAAAGGAAATGCCCATTAGGAGAATATCTTAGGCATTTGAAAGGTTCTGGGGATCGTAATTATAAGTACTGTGGAATCAGACAGCTTTTGCTCAGTACTATTGGTACATTTAAGAAAGATATTAAAATGCTGAGGGTAATAAATAATTAGTTAAATGTGAGCTCTGAAACCAAAGGGCATTCTTAGTAGCACAAAAAGAGACTCTCAATTCCTGCAGCTGGAAGAGGAGAAAAGAACTTTATAAGAGTAGCAAAGCTTCAAAGAAAGTTGACTTTAACTGTGGCAAATCTGATATGCCATAATCAGGAGGCTATTGAAAACATATGGAATCCTGGGCCTAGGAATATGGCCATCTGGGTCAATTTATCAAAAAATCTTGAATTCCTAGATCCTCTAGATCTCTCCGAGCCCACAGAAGTGGTCCAAGCATCTCTACTAAAGGCTAGGGCTTCCCCCTTCTGTTTTGTAAGACAATATACATCCCTTTCAGGATCTATCTCCACCTCCTCTCTTGACTATCAGACCAATATCTAGGGTCAACTTACCATATAACCCAGCCAGGGAAGTGCTAGGTTTGCTAAAGAGGAAAAAAAAAAGAATATATACTAAAGACTCAATAAGACCTGGTTAACATATAGTAGCAAGGGCCAAGAGAATTTTTATAGGATTTCTTCTTGAATTCTGGATCAGGGGCACAGAACATGAAGTTGGAAAAATGAGAGTTATTTGCCACTCTTCTGGAATACAAGATTCAATTCCCTGATAAGACTTTAGGAAAAAAAGTATTAACATACTGCTAGGATGGTCCTTTGAAGCTTAGAAAAAAACAAATTCCTGTTCTAAATGAAGGGGAAATTTTTGACCTACTATACCTAACAGCTGAGATAAGGATCAATAGGCAGAGAGAAGTGAAGAGAGAGGGGATGCACTATGTACGCCTAGAAAACATACCAGCCTGTCAGCTGGGAGGTTTGTAAGAGAGCTATGGAGACATACTGTTTATGAAAGCAACAAGGATTGCATTGGTGAGAGGGAGCTCCATGTCACTGGAAAGCTCAATGATGTCTTTCCCCTGTAGCTAAGAATGGAGAGATGCTATTATCGAACTGGAAATGGGAAAGATAGAGCCTGGGTACATAATCATCAGAAACAAACTGTACATAGTTACTGTAATGAGAAGCAAGACTGGAGTGGCAACTCAGGGTCTGACCTTCAGTTACAAAATGACTAACAAGGCACAATATTATTAGGGGAAAGATAAATGAGCAACCAACAATGATATTGCTTAATTTATGCAACCAAAAGAAATGAAAAATCTATATGATTAGGAAGCTAAGGGCACCAGTCCTATGTGGATCATATGGCAATCCTTTGCCCAGTTTCCAGACCTGAGCCAAATCTCAGGCCCTTGAACCTACTGACTAAAGGAGATGCTGAATCCACAGAAGGAAGGACTATATAACTCCATAGTAAATGTATATGGTAATAATTCCCTCAATTCTTTCCCCAAAGGAACCTATCACCATTTATTCAGTTAACCGTACACTGAGGAAAAAAAGAATATCCAGACATTGTAAGGGCTTTTGAATATAGGGTCTGAATTGACACTGATACCCAGAAATCTGAAGCATCACCATGGACCCCCTGTATTAGATTGGGGATTATAAGGTAATAAACGGAACAATGGCCTAGGGGTGGCTCACATGGGTTGCCCTAGCTCCAAACATACAATTGGTAATTGGTACAACTCCCACACTTGTTCCTTGGCCTGTGGAATAAATGCTATGATAGTAAGGAAGATTAAGTGGAAGTCATTGAAACTGCCTACCCCACTCCTAGTCAAGATGGTAAATAAAAACAATATTGTATTCCAGAAGGAATGACAGAGATTAAGACCTAAAAGAGGCAAAGATGGTTGTTCCTATCATTTAATTTACCAGTCTTGCCCCCATGAACAATTTAGATCCTGTTGGATAGTGGTGCACTACTGCAAACTCAACAAAATTGTAGCCCCAATTGCAGCTGCTATGCAGGTGTGCTAGAGCAGATTAATATAGACTCACGTATACGGTTTGTAGCCATTGATATAGCAAATGTGTCATTTTCCACTGTTGTTCAAAACGTGTATTAAGAACAGTTTGCATTCACATGAAATAGAAAATATGAAATATGTTTGGTCTTGATTCAAGCTATGTTAACTTTCCAACTCTCTCTTAAAATATAGCTCCAAGAGACCTAAACCATTTGGATACTCTGCAGTATATCACATTAGTCTTCTATATTGATGACTCATATTAATTGGAACAAATAATTAAGAAGTGGTGCATATGTTGGAGGCTTTGAGGGGATGTATGTATGTGCTCCTTGATAAGATCTGAGTTATTTTTAAAAATAACTTTCACTGGGGCACATGGGTGGCCCAGTTGGTTGAGCCTCTGACTCTTGATTTTGGCTCAGGTCATGATCTCAGAGTTGTGAAACCAAACCCTGAATTGGGCTCCATGCTGAGCGTGGATCCTGCTTAAAATCTTAAAATTCTCTCTCTCTCCCCCTGTCTCTCTGCCCCTATCTCCACTTGCTTGCTCTCTCTCTCAAAATAATAACAATAATAATAATAACTTTTATTTATTTCCTATAAAATAGTTTGATAAAAATAATCTATAATTTTATTGACTTGCCTGCCACATGCAATTCTGTGCTTACCACTATATGAATATTACTACATTCAATCTTACAACAAGCCTATTATTGTTTTCATTTTACCAATGATGAAGCTGAAGCTCAGAGTAGTTGCAAACTTGGTCAAATTTATGCACTGGTAAGACGATTCAGAACCAGAACTCAGGTCTGTTTGACATCAAAACTCATGCTTACCTCTCTGTTACTGCACAGAGACACAAATGGTTCCCCAAACCTGTTATTCAGAGTTGATTCTCTGGTCATCACTTTTTTCTTTTTACCTTGTCACTAAACAGGAAATAACTCATTATTTTAGCCAGATGGCAGCCAAATCACACCTTTCTGAGAAAAAAAAAAGCCTGCCTTTACTTTAAATGACATACAAATCATAATGTTTAAATCACCCTTTCAACATATGCCAGGAAAAAATACAGGGGAAATGACTGAATTTTTCAGAAATAGTCATAAATCGCTTAGTATGGACAGAATTGAAGCTTTCAAAAATGTCAAGGATGTATCAATCTGTTAATATCTTGCTTCAGACTGCTGGTTGAAAGGCAACACCTTCTCAAGAAAGGTGCACTTGAGGAGTCTTAGAAATATTTGAAGAAGTCATGATGCCAAATTGAATTGGGAAACTGGCCAAAGCAGCATTTTCCTGGGACAATAACTTTTATTCTCCTATTTGTCATCATGAATATATATTTATTCCATAAATGTACATAATGGATGCTTTCTAATAATGATGATTATCTACTCCCAAATAGCATTCTACTTTGTTCTTAGAGCCATTTCCTCTGTATCTGTTGGATTCATCTTTAGCCTGAACTACTGTCCTACTGGAAAACACAGGGCATGTCTTTTTAGCCTGGATTTTCATCAAAGGAGTCAACCAAAATAGTTATAGAAATTTAATTTCAATTTAGGGCTTAAACACAAAATAATATCCTTTGTTGGCTGTTATCACTGTTGTAGTGACAGAAACCAGAGAGGAAGAGATGAGGATTGATTGTTAACTCTGCTTCCTATAAATAAAAATAAGGCAATATGCCAAAGGCTTCTATTTATTCTCTAAGAAGTAAATGGAAAGCTATAAATGAAATAACTATTGTTATTTGAGTTTTATAAAATTTATAACTTAGTTCTCCCAAAAGGCTACTTAAGGTGAATTTACTTCTATAGGGACCAGAATTTCATATTTCACAGTGAACAAAAAAAGGTTGTTGAATTTTATATGGAAAACTAGCATGGGGCACCTAGGTGGCTCAGTTGTTAAGCGTCTGCCTTCGGCTCAGGGCATGATCCAGAGTCCTGGGATCGAGCCCTGTGTACGGCTCCCTGCTCCGCTGGGAGCCTGCTTCTTCCTCTCCCACTTCCCCTACTTGTGTTCCCTCTCTCACTGGCTGTCACTCTCTGTCAAATAAATAAATAAAATCTTAAAAAAAAAAGAAAACTAACACTAAAAATTATAAAAGTATATTTATTAAACCAAGTACTATAATTAGGTTATTATATCAAACATACTTCAACTATCTGCTAATATTAGGAAAAAATAAATTGTAAATCAAATTGTCTTTTTTTTTT
>NW_023248860.1:0-10550 GCF_002007445.2 Ailuropoda melanoleuca | reverse complement strand
GAAGGCGAACTTGTCCTTCTTGAGCAGCGTCTTGGGCTTGCGCCGCGGCCGGTACTTGTAGTCGGGGTGCTCCTTCATGTGCATGGCGCGCAGGCGCTTCGCCTCGTCGATGAACGGCCGCTTCTCCGACTCGGTGAGAAGCTTCCACTCGGCGCCCAGGCGCTTGCTGATCTCCGAGTTGTGCATCTTGGGGTTTTCCTGGGCCATCTTGCGCCGCTGAGCCCGCGACCACACCATGAAGGCGTTCATGGGCCGCTTGACGTGGTCCACCGGCTTGGACATGCTCTCGCCGTGCCGCGGCTGCAGCCCGCCGCCGCCGCCGCCCCCCGGGCCGTCGCCCTCCGCCCGGAGGAAATCAATGTTGGCTGTCCGCGGGGACTCGTTCGGCCTGCCCGCGCTCGCCGGCCCCACTTCGCGCCCGGCGTCGCTCCCGCCCGGGAAGAGGGGGCTGGGGGGTGAGCCCAGGGCCGCGCCACGCCCCGGGCCTGCCTGGTCTCTCTCGCCGAGCGCTAGGGAAAATCCTCTCGGGGGCACAGGAACTTCTCGGCGGTACCCCCACCCCACGGTGGCAGTTTTGCCCTTTGCTTTCTTTTTGTCCTTCCTCTCCGGCTGTGTTTGCTCGCGAACTCCCCGCAGGTAGTCGCTGCCCCGCAGAACTCCCCTCCTCCTCGGTCTTGTCTCTCTTAAATGCAGAGCAGCTCGGAAAGTTGCGTCGCGAAGACCCCACCAAGTTGTTGAGCCGAGGAGCCGGCCGCCGCGTGCTGCCAAGTGCCAAAGGGGGCCCTCCGCGGCTGGAGTGTTTGGGTTCTCCTCGGTGACTTTCTCATTTGACAGTAGCAGATGGGGGTGGGGAAGGAGGGGAGGTAGCCCAGGAGGAGGAAGAGGAGGGGGGGCGGAGGAGGGTCCGGGCGCAGCAAGGGAACGCAGAGCGCAGCAATGGATATAAATACAAACACAGCAGCACCAGCCCGTCTTCCTGACTCGCGGCAGGGCTCGCTGGTGGGAATCCCCCCCACCCCCGATCGGCTGGGGGTTTTGGGGGGGAGATGTCGGCCGCCCCAGCACCTGCCTCGCGGTCTTCCTCTTCGGCTGCAGGTCCGGGAAGGAGGCTGGAGGCTTGAGCAAGCCTGGGGTCGCTGGGCCTCAGGGGAAATCCTTCCGGCTCGCCGAGGCGCCGCGTCCCGTAGTCCCCCGGGCCATGCCGGCTCCGCTCGCTCTGAGCTCCTCCGGGGGCACCGGCCGACTCGGGTTCTCGGAGCGCTCCGGGCGCGGAGGGCGGCGCTGCCGCGGTGCGGCGCGGCGGGCCGGATACCAGCCGCGTCCCCTCCTGGCTCCTCTCGGCCGCCGCCCGGCACTTGCAACTAACTTCGCCCAAGTTTCCTGCGCCGGCGCCGCCGCGCCCCTCTCGGCGCGCTCGCCTCGGTGAGTGCGCCCGCGTGTGCGCCGCGCCCCGGTTACCTCTCTCCTGGCTTCTCCGGCCAGAGCCTAGCCGGCGCCGGGCGGAGGTGCTGGAGGAGGAAATTTAAGGAAAACGCGCCATCACCTCTATTCGCAGGTCCGCGCTGGGGCTGCTCCCGCTTCCCCCACGCCCGTAGCACAGTGGGCCCCTTCCTGGTCCAGGCCGCCACTCCGCCGCTCCCGAAGCGGCAAGAGCCCTGTGCACGGGCTCAGGTGAGTGTGGCTACCTGCGTGTGCACGCGCCCGGAGCCGGCGCTGGGTGTGCATGTCCAGCCGCGACTGAGTGTGTGTATATCTGGGGGCATGCGGAGGAGGTGGAGCCCAAGACGCCGGGAGGGAGGAGGGACCAGCGGAGCCTCCTCGCTCCCACACCCCCAGGACCGCGAATTAAACTGGATCCCCTCCGCCCCCTCCATACTCCTCCTCCCACCCCTTTTCACTGGAGAGCAGGTTGAGGCGAGCTGAGAGCTAGGAGCGCGCCGCGGAGTCTGCGCACTGTTTGGTGTTGGCAACCCCTGGTGTCATCCCGGCTACCCTGGCACTGGTCGCGGTTCTGGGATCCTCTGCCCGGAGGAAGGAGGCGCACAGAAGGAGGAGAGCTTCTCCAACTACGGCAGAAGAGGGGACGCACTCTAGAAAATGTTGGAGACTTTTCCTAGGAAGAATGCTCATTTTCCTTGGAGGTCCAGGTGTTACTCGCAACAGATGCTGCCCGCATTTTCTTGCGCTGGTGATGCACCCAGTCAGAGGTAGTGAAGTGAAACATACTGAGGAGGAACTGAGCGTGCTCTTGGCAACCCTTTCGGAAAGGAGCTCGCCCAGGCTGAGAATAGGCATCCTTGGCTGAGTGTTCAGCTCTTTGAAAAATCTGGGTGTTTTGTTTTGTTTCTATTCTGGTCGACAGAGCCATCTTTATGCTGATCTCTTTAAGGTACAGTTAACACTATCTCACTTAAATGCACAGCTAGGGCGAAGGTGTTCACAATCAGTGTCAACCGTCGCTCCGAATGAACAAAGTAAAACATACCGGTCACTCTGTACTGAAATAGCTTTATGCTGTTAAGCTCAGTTTTCTTTAGAAAGAGCAGTTTTTTCCTTATAATTGACATGATATAAAAACAGCATGATTTTGTTTGCATATTTTTGTCCCTTGGTATGCCGCAACATGCTCATTGCATGATCAGTCTGGAGGTTTTGTTCACAAGTTGGCCTGTCCTTCAAGGAGAACTTGCTTGCCTTCTTTCTTTGGCAGTTAGGATTCGACCTAGCCATGTGGCGTGTGCAAGTAGGAAGTTCTAAAAGCGGTTAACTCTTTAAGACTTCCCTGCAATGTATGTTCATCCCATACACAGACACAGAGACACAGAGCATTCATTGATTGCAATTATGAACTTAAATAAAAACTGTTTGGGGCCATCAGATTTATTTAAAAGTTACGCTTGTTTTATTGCTTATTTTTAAGAATAGCGATTATTGCTTTCATTTTAGTTTCTGTGACATACAGAAATGTGAACCGCATTGTGTGGGAGTCTGTATTTTTCTTACAATATCACATTTATAAATGTTTACTTTGTATTAGCTATGTCCTTGTATTGCTGAAACAATTGAACTGATTTCTGTAGAACCATAGTCCTTTCCAGGCTCTATAAAGCCACCCTGTCATTCACAGACCCTGGGTGGAGTAACGTTAAAACACTAGCAGGTGTAATTACATAGACTAGAATATTAAATATACTGTTTTGTGATGATAAACTACAAAATTATCATCCCTGAGCTTTAACCCAACTTATATAGTAGGTTTGAGACAAAAATATTATACACTGTCATATGAAGAACATATGTGTGGGGATGCAAGTTTGAAAAACTGTTATTCACTACACATTGTGAATGAAGTTGAATCTAATCATGAAAATTATCTTGACATATAGAGATAAGGGTTGAGAAAAGATATTTATTTGGTGAGTTAAATTATAACCTACTCTTTTCAAATTTACATTTAAAAACCTATTGTAATAAATTATTACTGTGGAAAAAATGTTCATCCATGCGATTGAAATGTGTGCTTATATGTACAACATCTGATAAAAAGTAAGATACATAAGCTTCCTTGGATATAGTTTTATAAATTGTGCAGTATTGCCTGTTTAGTGTTATTAAATGACCCAAATTTGAAAGTTCTTAAGTCCAAGAAGGTTGAACTGTAGAAAACAAAGGTGCTTTCCATACCTAAAAAGAAAATGGCTCCCTGTGTGTTTGTTTGCCTAGTCACCAAAGTAAATTTCACACATATCAAAATAGGAGAGATCTGGTTTTCAATTTCGGTGTTCAGGGGATCAGTAGTCTTGGCCTACGCCTTTGCCAGCCAACGCAGGGCCTTCACATAAGCTGGGAGTGAAAGGCAGGCAAGGCGGCACTGATACTATGACCCAGCATTCACACCTCTCCTCTGAATCCAGCTGAGCTTTTCACAAAGTTTTTATGCCATCCTCTTTCTTATGTGCCAAAATGTAAATTCAGTTTTAAAGTCCACAGATCTTATGCTTGAACTGTTATGAGGTTATATTTTTGTTCTTTTTTTTTTTTTTTACCTGAAGATGAAAAATGCCAAGATATAGGAAAAAGAATAGTCTGAGTGAAAAGTGAAGGCAAAATAAACCGAAAGAGAATTATAAGTTCGATGGGCTTTATATTATTGGCTCTTGACTGGGGGCAACCAGAGATATGGGTGTCTTATCAGTAGAGTCTGGGTGGGCTCTGTATTTTCCTTGTGGCCACGTCATACCCGTGATCACGGATCTATCTCATCAGAAACTGAGAGGCAGACAATCTCTCTGGAAAAGTTTGTGAGTCTGTGTAAATCCAGTTTCTTCTCTCCCCCCACCCCCAAGTCCTCCCCAGTAAATGGTCTTTTTTCTGTTCTAAAGCTTTCACTAGGAGGCAGCAATGAGGTGGTTGGGGAATTAAAAAACAAAACAAAACAAAAACCCAACCTTGGCAACCCCAGACCTTTCTTTCTCTTTCTCTTCCACAAAAGAGAGGAGAATATCTGGGTCCCAAAGGAAGACAAGGGATCAGAATGAACTAAATCATTTTCCTCCATTCTTTCTGTCCCCACTCTCGTACTGGATTTCCACCGAGCTGGCTCACCAGCACATTTTTCCTAGAACCACGGAGGTGGTGAACCACAGCAAAGAAAGCCCACTAGTGGGGGACCAAGAGGTGAGCAGAAGCAAATGGCTGGGCAGTATAGGTGACGCCTTCAGAGTGCAGAGGCTAAGTCTTTGCACCTGGGAACAATAGCAGCAACAGTTAGAGAACTTTGGGGTTCTGCTCTTAATCAAGTGTAATGAAAGAAATCGTAAGCTTTCATACCTGCATAGAAAGGTAATACAGCCTGTTTGTCCGGTTAAGGAGGAAACAAGCAAACTGTGACAAAAGCTACCTTACTTGGGCTCTTGTCACAGTTTTCTAGTCCCACTCCTCAAGCTCCCTAGCTCTTCTCCCATCAGCCCTCAAAAGGGGGAAAACCCCAAACCTGGGGTCCACAGAAAGCAAAAGAGGCGTTGGGTCAGTCACGGCAGGGGCCAACAGCTGCACCTTTTTGAGATGTCTGTCCCTTTCTTCTCACTGCTCCTGCCATACCTGGAAACTGAGACTAGACAAATCAATCACAGAGACACTTTTCCTCATCCCTCCTTAGCAATGCTCACGCAGGCTAGCATTTTCAAAAAGGAGCTTTACCTAGATGACAGAGCAAGAAAAACAAAATTTAAAAAAGCACGGTCTCTCACTTCCCTCCTCCCCACCAAAAACACCTAAGGGAAAAAAAGACAATGCAAATAATCCATGACACACTCCTTCCCAAAGTACTGATTTCAGATCCCAAGAATTTCTTCAAAGCAATGGAGAGATTTACCTCTCTCAGGACGAGAGGTTCTTGAAGTGTGAGGGAGCCAGCCGTGAACAAACCCAGCACTGAACGAGGCCATTCGGCATACCCTGTGGACCGTGTGATGAAAAATCTTTCCCGCCCATCTGCAGATGAGGAGACTGTGTTCTGGTGTGGGGGGGTTACTTGTCAACTTCATCACCACACGGGGGGCTCTGGTTGATTCTGAGAGGGAACTAAGGTGAGAGAGGGAGTACCCCTTAAGTGTTCCAGCAGGGTGGTCAAGAAGCCATGCTTCTTGTTTCCAAACTCCCCCTGCCTTACTGTCCCCCCTTCCAGCATCCAGATGGCCCTGCCCTGAGTGTTTCTCCCTCTCAGCTCCTGTCTAAGGATGGGTCTGCTTTCGAGCTCATTTGCTGAGCAGACTGGATCATTTATAGCTATCATATAGTCAGTTCTTAAGGTACCGTAACCTTTTACATACATTATCTTACTTACTTTTTTAGGTGGGGAACCCAGCATCAGAGCTGATGAATAACCTGCCCAAATTCCCACAACCCAAAATGGAGGAATGGCCTTTGAATTAAGCTGATGTGCCTCACAATCACCACCACTCTGAGACCCGGCACAAGACTCAGCCCCCACCTGGCACAGATTCTTCATTCCACCCACATCCTCAGGCCTCTGTGACTCACTCCATGCCCCACCGCCCCTCTGAGGGAGCGCCCAGTGGCAATCTCCCCAGGAAGGTGTTCCAAACCCACTGCAGCACCCCAATCACCAGAGGCAGTCTCTCAAAGTCCCGTTCTGGCTCCTGTGGTTATCAGCCCAGACCAGGTCTCAGCCGCAATCCACCTTCCCGCCCTCTGCGGGGCTCCCACAGCCAGCACCGAACAGGGGCCAGCCCTCCACCTCTGACAGCCGAGGGCGGCTGAAAGAGAGTCTCCTTCTAGTGATCTCTAATCTCAGTCTTTCTGTTCCCTCAACATAAGAGATGTTCCTTGTCCATCCCCCCTCTCTCCTTCCCTCTTTCCTACCCTCATCCCTCTAGACCTTTCTTTTGTAAACTCCAAACACACAAAGTTGGTATAATCCCAATTCCCACCCGATTTATGACACACTCCCCTGATTGCTCCCTCAGTGGTCTGTTTGTTTAATAAAGTAACAACAAATCCACCCCTCAAAATAAAATCTGTCAGTAAACCTGTATCAAACCAAACGATCTCCCCAGTGAACTATGTACTTGCGTCCCCGACCCTATGTCACGATCTTTATTCCTTTTATTTTTTTTTAAATTTAGCTATATAGTTTTTCCATCTATATGTATCCTTTAAAAGTGCATTTTTATTTTAATTTTTTTAGATCATATCTATTCATGAACTGTTTTCATTTAATTATATTGTTTGGATTCAATATTACTGCATATCGCTGAGTTCATTCATCCTAGATGCTATGTAATAGTCAATGATATAAGTACACCACGGTGTATCTGCTTATACTCTCCTGTTAAGGAGCATGTGGGTCCTTTCCAGTTTTTCACCACGGGTGCTGGCTGCCCGAGGCATTCTTGTTCATGTGTATTGTACCCATGCAAGAGATGTTACAGGCACAAAGCTATGAAAATGGGAAATACGTCTTGCTGTACCCCTTTTCCAAGTGTGTCCCTTTGTGTTTCTGTTTGCTTTTGACTTTTTCCTGAGCATTCAGAGAAGTTGTCTTTAATATTTTGTCCCAAGTTTATGGTTATCATCTATGGGTGGGTTGGGCTTATAGGAGCTCTTTCTCCATTTCCAGAATCCATCTGAAATTGAGATAAGGTTTGATTTTTTTTTTCCCCGTTAGGATACTCCGTTTTCTAGAACCATTAATTGAAAAGATTGCTTTCTTACACTGCTCATTAGTGCTACAATTGCCATCCGATGTGAGTCAGTTTCTGAGCTCTTCATATTGCTTCATATTATTCAGCTTTTCTTTTTTTTCACTAATATTGCACTATCCTAATTTCTGGTGGAACACGTCTTCTCATCTTGTTCTTACTCAAAAGTATCTTGGTACTCTTGGCCTTTGCATTTCTATATAAATTTTAGAACAGATTTTAGGTTCCAATATTCTTTAAGAACCCTAAATTTTAAAGCTATTTTAATTTTTAACTTGAGGTATAATTGGCGTATAACATCATATTAGTTTTAGGTGTACAATATAATGGTTTGGTATTTGTATACAGTAAGAAATGATCACCACAATAAGTCTAAATAAGTCTGTCATCATAAGTAATTACAAAAATTTTTTTCTTGTGATGAGAACTTTTGAGATCTACTAAAACCCAAACATTTTTTAAAAGATTTTATTTATTTATTTGAGAGAGACAGAGAGAAAGAGAGCGCACACATGAGTGGGGGAAAGGGAGCAGAGGGAGGGGGCAAGCAAACTCCGCACTGAGCAGAGAGTCCGATATAGGGCTCAACCCCAGGACTCAGAGATCATGACCTAACCCGAAGGCAAACGCTTAACTGACTGAGCCACCCAGGTGCCTCAACCCAAACATCTTTTAAAAGCCTTTTAGTTAAGATTGCTATGATTCTCGAGGTTGATTTAAGAATTGACATCTTTACAATTTTAACACTTGGAATCCATAAGCCTAGTTTCCTTCCCCTAATTTTGTTGTTCTCTAATAGTCTGAGTGATACCTTACAGTTTTCTAGTAGAATTCTTATTCATTTATTATTTCTAGGTTTTTAAAACTATTTTTGATGCTATTATAAATAGCATATTTTAAAGATATCTTCTTAAAAAGATGATAGCTTTTAAATAATTTTATATTCTATTGTTGGCATACAGAAATACAACAAATTTTTGTATATTGACTCTAAGTGGCAACCTTGTGAAACCATTTTTAATTCAAGTAATTTATTTGTGTGTTCTTTTGGATTGTCTACATACAAAATAGTATCATCTGTGAATATTGAGAGTTTTCTTTCTTCCTTTCCAATCTTGTACATTTTATTTCCTTTTTCTTGTCTTGTTGCACTGTCTAGACTCCTCAGTTCATTGTTGAACAGAAGTTGTGATAGTGGGCATCTTTGTGTTTTTCCCGACCTGTGTATGGCATAGTGGGGGGAGGAAATCATGGTACTCTTTTTAGAGCTTGGGGCTGTCAATGATCTAGTTCAGTCCTGATCCCACTGTCACCCAATCACACACATCTACCCATTTTCCTGGGATTCTGCTTGGTTATGCTTTTCTTACTTTGCACAGTTTGTTCAACCATCCAGTTTTTATCTCTAGAACAACAACAAGCCCACCTGGTTGGGTCCATGAACTCTGCACACTGGAAGAATAACTGCAGTGGTATAAATTTCTGCATCTTCCATTCCTCTAACAGCCTGGCAGAAGTATTTGCCAAATATCGTTGCTCATTCATGACCTGCCTGGTTTTCAATGTTAGACTGTTTGCCCTGTCCTGTGTTAGTGCCACTTTGGTATCTGCATCTTGGATTAGGAACTGTAGCCTCTATGCCTGCACCATTAGGGGCTAGGTGGTGAGACTAGTTTTCTCTAGCTTCTTGTACCACCTATGGAGAAGGTCACCGCTTGTTACAGCCTCAGTGCTCAGTGTATTGAGGTCAGGACAAGTCCTCCATTTAGGCAAGTCCATGCCTAAATCAGGATGTTTGTTTCCCTAGCAGCATAATGTTCCCTTTCCTTCTCCTAGAGGCACAGTAAATATAACCCACAAGCAAGCAAATGACATAACTCCTTCTAATTTTTGTGACTTCAGTGTACTAAGGAGGATACAAGGCAGCAATCCAGAAGCATTGGGGAATGATGGTTCGTCTGATAGCAGTCTGCACCTAATCATTCCAGCTGCCTGAGAAGTTGACTCATGACCTCAGTGGACTTATCGCCCCCCTGGTATTTGGAGAGCCGCATTGTATTGTAACGCTTTGTTTGTGCACTAAAGTGTTTCTATACACTGACTTCCTAGTTGACGTGTCCTTTTGTTCATAATCAGCCTCCAATTTCACATTCCAGTCAGTTGTCAGGAGTGGCCAGACTCTATGATCATAGGCATGCCTGCAGCGAGGCTTTCAAGGCACTTTTAAAACAGTATTTGACATTTATGCATGTACATTGTCTCCTAGCAAATACATCTATTGCTGTCCAACAAAGCCTGGTATTTGATAAAATTTGTCTTTGTTTATTTACTTGAAGCAAAGGGCCCTTTCATTGCGTCCCTGGGCTTGCTTTTTAATGAAATACTGCCTTTACTATCAGGACCCAGGGAAGTGAGTTAAGAGGCTGGCAACAACCTGACAAGAAAATATTATCTGATTGATTCATTAATAATAATTTGGAGTTGCTTCTTTTATTAACACAGCGTCGAGAGGCTGGGTTGCCTGCTCTTTGCTTTAGGTTTCTCGGTGCCCGGCCCAACTACTATTCCAGCGCCAGTATCTCTGGATTTCAACTATGAACTCATTATGTGTTCCCTGACTTCACTTGAAACATCCTAAGGGCAAAGACCGTATCTTATTATCTTTACATCTCAGCGCCTAGTGAGCCTCCTGGCGTCGAATAGGCGCGAAATAAATTGCTGAATGAGTGAATCGCCCCACGCTCGAAGTCCGCGCGCACTCCGCCGAGGAGGGGTAGAGGCTCTCACCGCACGATTCGGGCACAGGATTAGGAAGCTAATCTTGTTAAGTTATTTAATTAATTAATCTTAATGAAGTCTAGAGTTGTGCTGGAAATGAGGCGACCTCCGTAACGTCTCCCATACCCCTAGCAAAGCTCCCACGTTCTTGCCCTCTGTGGCCGGGGTACGTGGTCAGTACTGAGGTTCTTAATCTCCCACTGCATCTGAGGACACGTCTGCAGCAAGGCCCACAGCTCTTAGCTTTCAACGGCAGAAGCTCTTTCACCTCCGGTGTTTTGAAGTTCCTTGACTATCAAATGAAAATTTACAGTTGAATTAAATCAACATATACTTGTATATTTTTATAAAATGAAGGAAATACTTAAAGCATTTAAAGGTGATTGTTCATCTCACTGACTACGTTCTGAACACCACATGCTTTTTCCAGGCTTTTACCGTGAATGATATGGTTTTTAGTCTAAGAGCCTGAGGCAGTGAGCCCTCAGCCGTTCTATTCCAGGGTGTCAGACTCACAGGTGTGCCAAGATTAGCCTTTTTTTTTTTTTT
>NW_023248859.1:0-3518 GCF_002007445.2 Ailuropoda melanoleuca | reverse complement strand
TTGCTTTAGGATATATACCCTCTGTGTAGTGCCCCTCCCCATGTGATATCCTCTCCTCATTGGCATATCAGGTGCATTTTTAACAGGTCTTTCATTTGCACTATCAGGCTGGCACTTTTTAAATAGGATAGATTGTGGAAGAACCAGTGGATCCCAAGGTCATATGTCCACTGCCATACTTACTATGGTAAAATAGATCTCTTCTGATGCAATATTAGGTGAGGTCCTGTGTTGTGGATAAAACAATGTATAAGCCCTTACACAGGGGTACCTGCTGAGGTACTGTGATCAGGTAAGGCAAACTCAGAATATGTGTCAAGTTTAGCCAAGATAATTGTTGCCCCTTTTAAAGTAGAAGGGGTCCAGTGTAATCAACTTGCCAGGTTACTGATGGGTTTTTTGAAGAGATGATTCTGTATCAGGGGCTCAGTGTTGGGTTTTATTTCCCTTTTGTTAAAGCTACAGACATAATGAAGGGCTTTTGTAATATGCACTGTGACATCATGGAAATATCCTTTTCAAGGGATTAGGGGTGTGTATTATACACATATACCTCTCAATAAAATCATATCCTTCTAGTACGTTTAAGAGTAATTTTAAGAGTGTTGCCCCTCATCATTGTAGCAGAAACACAAGGAAGAGATGGGTTATCTGTAAAAGGTCCCTGTATGTAACTTTTGTCTAATGGACTGAGTCCAAGGATGTTCACAGAAGACCCATACGGTATTGAGAAAATTATCTCCATTAGGAAAAAAAAAAAAAGAACTGTCAGTTAAGATTGAAAGGGACACAAGGGGAAAGGAGAGGAGACTTGATCCCAAAATTGTACCACTAGGAAGCAGATTGATAAAAACTACCCAGTAGCACAATGTGCTTCCTTTCCTCAAAAAATTGATGACTGAAGGGGAGCAAGGGCCCAGAGGGCAGAGCCAAGGGCCACAGAGAATGATTCCTATGTCTTCAAACCTAATATGGGAACTCTCAACATTTCCCAACTGGATTTCATTATTTCTGTGATTCAGTGATTCCTTTGTACTGCCCATTTCCCATACACATTAAGTGTGTGTGTGTGTGTGTGTGTGTGTGTGTGTGTGTGTGTGGAGGGGGAGCAGATAATTCATCCCATTAGTTTTACAGATAGACAAATTGAGAGTAACTACACTGAAGGAGTCTCATCTCTCTATATATAGATATATATACACGTGTGTGTGTGTGTGTGTGTGTGTGTGTGTGTGTATAATAATATACATGATGAGATTCTGGAACTATATATAGATATATATACACGTGTGTGTGTGTGTGTGTGTGTATAATAATATACATGATGAGATTCTGGAATTTGAGCTGATGCCAAAATGGAGTAAGACTCTTGGGGATATCATCAGGAAGTGAATGTATTTTGCATGTGAAAGATGTGCATCATTAGAGGGCAGAGGGTAATCTCTAGTAGATAGTCCATCATGGTCCTCAATCCAATATTTCATGCCCTTGCATAATCCACTCCCATTAAGTGTGGGATTATATTAGTTTCCCAGGGCTTCTGTAACATATGACCAAAAAGTATGCAACTTAAAACCATAAATATTTATTCTCCCACAGTTCTGGAGGCTATAAGTGTGAAATTGAGGTGTCAGCAGGGCCATATTCTCTCTAAAGATTATAGTGAAGAATCTGTTCCATGTCTTTCTTTGAGTTTCTGGTGTTTCCTGAAATCTTTGGGGTTCCTTGGCTTATAGATGCATCACACTTATCTCTGGCTCTGTTGTCCACAACATTATCCTTATTAGTCTGTGTCTCTGCATTTCTTCTTCTCTTCTTATAAAGAAATTAGTTTGTTGGGATAAGGTCTTATGCTACTGCAGTATGACCTTATCTGACCTTAACTAATTACATCTGAAGAGACCCTATTTCTAAAATGGTCATATTCTGAGATTCTGGGGAAGACATGAGTTTTGTTAGGGAGGGGAGGAATATTATACAAGTCTGTAAGTGACTTCACCCTATATTTGCCTCTAACCTGTAGAATAGTACAAAAGTGATAAAATGTATGTGGTTAAATGCATATGTTTATGTTATATAAGACTGTAATGTTCATTTTACTAGAACTCTCCCTTTTGCTGACTTTGAAGCAATAAGCTTCAATGGTGTAGGCTTACCTATAGAAAAGGCCACATACGAGGAACTGAAGGCAGTCACCAGAAAGGAGACCCTCAGTCCAGGAGCCTGCAGGAACTGAATGCTACCAACACCACATAAGCTTAGAAATAGATCCTTCCAGAACTGAGCCTCCAAGGAGATGGCAGCTATAGTCAACACCTTGCTCACAACCTTGTGAGAACATAAGCATAGGCCTTCAGTAAGCCATGACCTGATCCTTCCACAGAAACTGTGCAATAATAAATCTGCGTTGTTTAAAGAAACTGTGATTGTATGTATGTATGTTTGTATGTATGTTATGCAGCAATAGATGACTATTACAGATTCTTGAGGATTTCCCTTCACTCATCCCTTTTAGGTCCACTCCTGAGTGGGGCTCTAGTTTAGACACAGTTCATTTAGACTACCCATATACCAAGCTGCTCCATTAATGAATCAAGTTCTGTCATTTTTCTTCACCATAGCTGGTATAAACAATCTCTATCAATTCCACCAATGTGGCCATAAATATGAGTAGAGGGAGAGAGGTGCTAATTGAATACTGATGGATATCATGGAGGCCTACGACATATGTTCATGAAGCTTACTCTTTGGTCTTGCATGTGCCTGACCCTGAGTGTACCACTTCTACGTTTTTACATTTTTTTTAAAATTGAAGTATAATTAACACACAGTGTTACATTAGTTTCGGGTGTACAATATAATGATTCAAGAATTCTATACATTTCTCAGTGCTTATCAAGATAAGTGTATTCTTAATTCCCTTTATCTATTTCACCCATCCTTCATCTACCTCCCTGCTAGCAGCCACCAATTTGTTCCCTATAGTTAAGGATCTGTTTTTGTTTATATGTTCTTCTTTGTCTCTTTCTTAAATTCCACATGTGACTGAAATCGTATGGTATTTGTCTATCTCCAATGGACTTATTTTGCTTAGCACTATACTCTCTAGCTCCATCTATGATGTGGAAAATAGCAAGATTTCATTATTTTTTATGGCTGAATAGTATTCCATTATATATATATCTCACATCTTCTTTATCCATTTATCTATGAATGGACACTTATATTACTTTCATTTCCTAGCTGCTGTAAATAATGCTACTTTATTTATTATTTTTTTATTTTAATGCTTTGTATTATATTATGTTAGTCACCATACAGTACATCCCCAGTTTCTGATGTAAAGTTCTATGATTCATTAGTTGCTTATAACACCCAGTGCTCCATGCAATACATGCTACTTTAAACATAGGTGTGCATATTTCTTTTCAAATTTGTGTTTTCACTTTCTTTGGGATAAATACCCAGTAGTGCAATTACTGGATCATAGGGTAATTCTATTTTTAACTTTTTGAGGG
>NW_023248858.1:388-600 GCF_002007445.2 Ailuropoda melanoleuca | reverse complement strand
TAGCTCAATTTTTAACTTTTTGAGGGACCTCCACACTGTTTTCCAGAGTGGCTGTACCAACTTGCATTCCCGCCAACAATGTAGGAAGGATCCCTTTTCTCCACATCCTCTCCAACAATTGTTGTTTCTTGCCTATTTTTGCCATTCTAACTGGCGTAAGGTGGTATCTCAGTGTGGTTTTGATTTGAATTTCCTTGATGGCTAATGATTTT
>NW_023248858.1:0-174 GCF_002007445.2 Ailuropoda melanoleuca | reverse complement strand
TGACTGTTTCCTTGGCTGTGCAGAAGCTTTTTATCCTGATGAAGTCCCATAAGTTCATTTTATCTTTTGTTTCTCTTGCCTTTGGAGATGTGTGGTGAAAAAGGCTGCTCTGGCCAATGTCGTAGAGGTTGTTGCCTATGTTCTCCTCTAGAATTTTGATGGATTCCTGTCTCA
>NW_023248857.1:0-9946 GCF_002007445.2 Ailuropoda melanoleuca | reverse complement strand
GCTTGTGTTCCCTCTCTCACTGGCTGTCTCTATCTCTGTCAAATAAATAAATAAAATCTTAAAAAAAATAATAATAATAATAAAATAAAGATCATAGGCTTAATAATAAAGAACTAAGATTTGTTTTTTTTCATGAATGTAGGGAGAATAATGGGCCTCTAAAGATGTTCATATACTAAAACTCCCCGGAACCTGTAAATACATTACCTTACATGACAAAGGAGAATTAGAGAAGTGATGGAATTAAAGGCCGATAACTAGCTGACCCTAAAATAGGGAGACTATTCTGCGTTATCCAGATGGGCCCAATGACAAGGGTCCTTAACTGTGGAAGGAGGAAGAAGAGAGAAGGCTGCAGTGACTGTGATATGAGGACTCTACCTGTCATTGCTGACTTTGAAGACATTGCAGGAGACAAGCCAAGCAATGTGGACATCCCCTAAAAGGCTAGTGGAAAAGGCAAAAAGGCAAGGAAATAGGTTCTTTTTTAAGGCCTCCAGAAAGGAACACAGCCCTGTCAATGCCTGATTTTAGCTCAGTAAGACCTATCTATGTTGGAATTCTAAGCTATTCTAACAGTTATTCTAACTGTAAGACATATGTTTTATACCATTAAATTTATGGTAATTTGTTATAGCATCAATAGGAAACTTATAAAATAATGAAAACCATCTCAGGAATTGTGAAGGACAACCAGTGGACAGAAATCTATCACAACTCCTCTTCAAAACAAAACAATAAAACTCCTCAAAATCTATATTGGATAGAATAATGAGTCAGTAATAGTTTTGTTTTCAGAGGGGAATGTTATAATTACAAAAAGATACTACGGTATGTCATAAAACTTACACAAATAATTAGTCTTGAGTACCTGGCATTGAACTAGACAAAATGACATAGGCCTGCTTAAAATAGCAAAGAGAAATATTGTAGACCTAGTACTGAATGTGCTCCCTCTACATTATGTTCTAGATAAGAATGGATAAGTAGTTGGCAACAGAAGCTTATCTACGTTGGACAGTGAGTCTTTAAAACAGCTACGAGATCTCACAGCTGGTAAGAGTAGCAATGACAAGTACAGGCAAATTCATAGTTCTTTTGGCTATACCTCTTCCAAATTTATGTCAAATGAAAGAATAAGATTTAAGACATTCAAAGACATTTAGTATGCTTTACATTCAATCCAAGGGCTCTTTAAAATCAGCTTCTGAGGTAAAGATTTTCAGGATAATATGTGATACTGAAAAAAAAGATGGCAGAAATCACATTTATTTTTAATTTCTACAAAGAAAAGAAACACAAAATAAGGAACAAATAGTAATCAAGAACCACATTCCAAGATGGCCGGATCACATTTCTTTTGGTTAACAAGAAAAAACAATCTTATCCATCTACCTCAGTGTCTTACATGTATGCTAGTACTAATATTACAATTTCCTTTATATTACTGGAAGAAGTATCTGCAGAGAATTCGAGCATGAGAAAAATTAGACTGCCTCCGTTTAGACTGTTCTACTCAATTAGATTCTGAAATATGCAGGAGTAGCAAAATGCTCGGACTCCTTTCTGAGAAAGTCTTTGGCAAGAGCAAATTGCAAAATGTTGAAGCAGACCCTGATACAGCAGCATTTTAAATGTAAATTTTGTATTAATTAAGGAAGGTTAACACATTAGAAGGCAGTGAGTCCTGAATGCTGAGGTTAGGGAGAAAATCTTGCGAGAGAAGAAAGGACAACATGTACCTGTATAATCTTTTTTTTCCTACTTCCTTGCATAAGACATAAATCACAAAGAGCAGCTCAGTACTGAGAAGAAGTACAATGAATGAATGCGCCAATCTTTCAACAAAGAGAATGAAGGTAACTGAGCTTTCAGAATTAGGACAGTCCAAAGTAAGTTTACTAATAGAGCAATCAGGCTGTCACAAGCAGAAGGAACGGTTCTAAGAGTTTTTAACTTGAGAGTTTGGATCCAGATCAGAAGTAAAGTTGAGCTATTTACTAAGCACCCCCCAAGGCTTTTTAATCCTAAAAAAATAAAATTAGTATTATTATTGTTGCTCTTGTAATACTCACTTAAGCCTCTTAAAAAACTCACTTGTTAAAAAATGTACAAAATTCACCTTCCATTAATTGTTACTCATATTCAAATGATATTGATGCTTTATTTTTCTTTATAGGAAAAGCAAAATTAATTGGTTGAGGTACCAATTCACTCCCTCTCAGTTATCCACCCCCGAGAAACTCTAGGGAGCAGTTAAACTAGGACGGAATAAAGCGGTCTCCATTAAGTGGGATTTAATCTGAAAGCCATAGCAAAATGTCATTTATTTCTTAATCTCTGAAAGAAAGGGTTAAAGAACTCAGGATATCCTTCTGACTGTTCAGAACCACATGTGGGGAAAAGTATAATCTTGATCAGGCTATCATCTCTTCTTATAGCACCTTACAGCATTCTGATTACACCCCACTCTATACCCTCTCCTGCATCTATCATGACCTGTCTATGGCATAACACCAAAAATTAATCACTTTTTTAAAAGTTCCCTAGTACATTTATCTTACAACAGAATTCTGGATAGTATGTTTGGTTTTGGCATCATTTATCTTAGTTGATATTTTCTCATGCTAAACTGAGACACAAAGTGACAAATAAAATACTGTGAAAGTGAAAATAGAAAAGACGTAATTCTTCCTTCTGTGAAACAGGTCTAGTTATTTTCTATATGAACTGTGGGGTAAATGTGTGAAAAGGACACTAGAAATCAGAATAAGATCTCTTACAAGCCTGACAGTTTCAGAAAAGTCATTCTAATAAAACAGAATACCTAAGGTCTAAAACTATACCACATTTTATAAAAATGAGAAGAGAAAAGAAAACCTAACTAAGAGAAGGGGTTTTGGCTGGGTTGAGGATAGATTCTTATATTATTTTTAACTTCCCTCCTCATTCACAGAAAGCAAAAATGTAAAGAAGTGACAGATGCTTACCTTGTTCACTGGACTCTCTTACATAGGGCTTAAGATGGGACATTTTGATAGGTCTTTTAAGTCTAGTCCCAGTGTTGTCTCTTAGAACAGCACATCCACTTTCCGTAATATAGTCTATGACACAAGGACCAACCCATTCAGACTGGAAACGACCATCCTTCCACCAATTTTTCCTTTGTCTTAAAACTTCATGACCCACTTTTAAATGAAATGGATTTAACTGCTTTGGTTTCTTTTTAACAATAATTTTGCTTTTATTTAGTTCATCAGGATTGTTGTTCTCCATCTACAAGAGCAAAATAAAAAAAAGGAGAACAACGGGATGAACGAGCTGTAGTTTCTTGAAGGTAAATGCAGATAATAACAATATGGTTATTTATTGAGATACTAAAACAAAGCAGGCACGAATCCCATTTAATTCTTAAAAGTAGTATTTCAAAATCAGTATCATTACCCCAACTTTACAAGTTAAACTAAGACAGGTTAAGTAATTTGCCCAAATCAAACAACTGGAAAGCAATAAAACCAGGAATATGAATTTAGCTCACCTTGATTCCAAAGAACAAGGTTTTCCCATTACCGTCTCTCAGAATTTTTTAATTAATAAAGCACACTGTGTAATCAAGACAAAAGCAGAATTTAACAGAAAAAAATGTGGCTTAGTAGATCATATGTACACTATATGTGCGTGTGTGCATCGTGTGTGTGTGTATGCTGACATTTTTTTTAATTACTTCATGGATTTTTATAGAGTTTTCTATTAATAGAATCACCTGTCCTGCAGAAGTTGTCTTATTGTCCATTATTTTATCAGCTTCTTTAATTGCACCTAGAATTTTGGCAAACATGCTTGTATCATCACCATCCACTTCACGAAGAATATCTGAAGTCTCAGGCATATAAGGATTGCGATTAAACATTTGGAAATACGGTGTATTTTTAGGAGGCTCCTATTTTAAGGAAAATGAACAACAGTTTGTAATAAATTATTTATGTAGCCAAAAAACGGTCATAACTCAAAAGTACACAATTATAAAAAGACACATACCAAGTGAGTTATGTTGAAGGCAAACGAAATGGCTGATAGGTGATCATCCCAGTTGTTTGGGTGGTCAGCACAGTGTTTAGAAAGAAATGCTTTGATTGTGCTAGGTGTACTTTGAGATGGATTAACAGTTTGGGAGGTATGAGAAATTACAATTTGCTTTGTGCCAAACAATCCACACAGTTCAACATTGATCTGAAAAATATATAAAACTAAGTTGACTTTAAAATTCATATTTTATTTTTCCCTTGACTGAAAGGCTTCAAAAGAATCTGAATCTTGCCTTTTTGATTGAACCATACCAGTTCTATATAAAAACATACACACTGTATTTAAAACAGCAATCACCATTTCCTGAGTCCTTACTATCCACTGGTCGATACCCAAGATGCTTTACATTACTGTCTTTATACCTTACAACAATCATGTGTTCTCATTAACCCCATTTTAAAGATAAGAAGCTTTGGGAGGCAAAGTGCCTTGCCAAACATACGGTAAAGAAATGGAAGACCAGAATTTAACACAACTCCGAGTTCATATAACATTTTAATTCCGCAGACAATTTCTCAAACACACACCAGGTCACATAATCCAGTTAATCCAGTTACGTGACTTCAGCAAGTAACTATTCTGTGTAATCAGTTTCCTCATCTGTAAAATGAGAAAAATCCTATGCAAGACCCTTTTCAGAATTATATGAGTAGATGTTTGTAAAGTACCAGAACAGTTATTGGCAAATATTAAGCACTTTATAACTTGTAATGTTACTATTATTGTTGTGGTTATTTATTATCTGCAGGCCCTAAAAAAGTCAAAATGAGTTTAGAAAACTTCTAACAGTAAGTCTATAAAATGTAAAATAACTTATTTTTCCTACCTTACGCCTCAGACTATTTTTTTGTATTATTTTTAACTGGGTAAACTTTTGGTTAATAAAACTTGTCTTTTAAAAGATTGTATTCTTGTTGCCTAGTTGTAAGAAGACAAGTACTATCACAGTAACTAAAAAGGTAAAGCTAGTACAAAAACCCACCAAAACCAAAACCACATTTCCTAAGCTCCCTTGTAAGGAAGGAGTAGTCATGTGATACAGTTTTGGTCAAAAAGATGTAAGTGGAAGCTGTTGGGCTTTTAAAACTTGTTGGGTAGACTCAGCTGCTACTAGGTATTTTTGTCTATTGTCTTCCCCATTCTTTCTGTCTGAAATATAGATTTCTATGGCATGGGCTCTGGCAGCCACATTGTGAACATAAGACTGAAAGTCACATCTCAAAGATGGTGGAACAGAAAACTAGAAGCATGGGTTTCCAAAGACATTCAGGTTACCCTTTCAACCTTAGACAGTTCGGCCTTCTTTTACCTTTTATATATTGGGCAGGAGAGGAATTCTCTTACTTGTAGCTAATACAGTTCCTAGCTGATATACGTACTAATGTAGGTTGCCTCCTTTTTATCTTTTTTTTAAAAAAGATTTATTTTTTGAGAGAGCGAGAGAGCACCAGTTGGGGGAGGGGAGAAGAGGGAGAGAATCCCAAGCAGATTGTGCTGAGTGCAGAGCTTAATGAGGGGCTGATCCCGTGACCATGAGATCACGACCTGAGCCGAAACCAAGAGTGGGATGCTTAACCAACTGAGCCACCAAGGTGCCCCTCCTTTTAATCTTTTAAGTCAAAAGTACTTAAAATGGTATCAAAAAAAAAAAAAATCCTAGAGGGGCACCTGCCTGGATCAATGGGTAGAGCATGCGACTCTTGATCTTGGAGTTGTAAGTTCAAGCCCCACGCTGGGTATAGGGACTACTTAAAAATAATATCTTAAAAACAAAAAGAGAAATCTCAGAGAATTGGTGTCATTTGGGTCATCCTCAATCTGAGGTCATAATCAATGCTTTTAAATGATTGATCTCTGGAAAAGGGTCAAACAACTTCTTTGTTTCAAGAGGTTGCCTAGGAATGATCCAGTGAATTCATTTGTGAGATGCCAGCCTGAAATTCTAACCCCAGATCCTTTTTTCTCCCATCAAACCAGACATTCTATTAGCTGTTACAATTTTGGTTTTCCATAAGACCTATTATTAAAATCAAAGAAGTGGATTTTCCTTTGGAAACATTTATTTTCTTTCTTTCAGAAATTTACAAAAAGTTCATTCATTTTATTGAAACATCTGTATTTTTATCCAACTGTGTAATACATACACACTGTATGCATCCACACTGTAATATTCTACTCTTATTTCAACACTTTAGCAGTGTTTGGTATGTGTTTGCTGACAAAAGAAAACATTTCATTTTGTCACCATTATGCTAATATTTAAGCCATTTACAATCACAGCAAAAAGAACAAATTTTCTCAATCATCTGTGATTTTTAAGTTTATGCTATTAAACTTCACAGAAGAGGCTTTTAAACATTTATTGTTACCTTTGGTAAAATTTCCAAAGTCCTAGATTATCACATGACTTTAAAAAACCAGAAAAACTGGTGATTCATAAGCTTCATAACTGTCATTATTTTTATCTCTAAGCACTATATGCACTTAGGGTGAGGCTTTTCATTAGTTATGGTGGAAGCAAATCAGTATCTCAAATCAGTGTCTTGATATTTTGAATTTTGGTGACCAATATCCTATCAGATATAATTAGTTCTTATTTGTTTTCATCTGATTAATGCACCTATAAAAGAACTAGTACCAGAAGTTAAGTAGAAGTGTCAGCTCTATCATTACCTTGTGGTTGATAGGTGATAGCATTATTAGTATTACCTTGTTTTCACTGTAAGAAACTTAAGCCACCTGGCTATTCCATGAGGAGTAGTTTGGTGAAAACTAGGTAATATTCAGAAACGCAACTACTACTGAAACCCAAGAATGAGCAAGGCGACTACTGTCGACCTCTTATATGTTGTGGATCTTACTTTTCTCAAGATACCTTCATATATCAAGTGTGATGTACAATCATCTGCCTTGTCGATCCGGGATGCTATTAATCATCTGTACACATTATTAGCAAAACTTCCTTTCTTTCTTATTTATTAGATAAAAAAGAAATATAAGCAAAAGTTCTAACATTGTTATCCCATAAACTAGATTATTTCATACACCTCATTTTGACCATTGCTGTGTCAGTAAAGGCAGGCAAGATTATGTGGTAGTTACAGAACACATTCAAGTCTCAGCTTTAATACAATAATTTTACTGCTTGCTCCTATGAACTTGGCTATGGGTCAGGGTGTCTCTTCAAGGTAACTATTCTTGACTACGTGCCTCAGCAATCCTAGATGAGAGAAATTCCACCACCCTATAATGTAATATCTGGAATGTTTAGTCAATTCCCTGGAGAAAAAGTATTATTACCATTTTTGTTTTAGATAAGTTAAAATGGTCTTCATTTGCATTATTCATTCCTATTTAATTTGAACACTTCTCCATTTTTTTTTTTTTACAGATTTACTTATGAAAGAAAGAGAGAGAATGCACGCCCACACGCGAATGCATGGGAGCCGGAGGGAGGAACAAAGAGGGAGAGGGATAAGCAGAATCCGTGCTGAGCACAGAGCCAACATGGGGCTCAAACCCAGGACCCTGAGATTATGACCTGAGTGAAATCAATAGTCCAATGCTAAACCAACTGAACCACTCAGGGACTAGGAACTTGGATTTTGGGAGGGTTTCCACCATTCCCTTACTGACATAGGTGGCTCACAGTGCCTAAACTATACAGACAAGGTGGTTTATGCTGAACACCTTTTTTCCTTTAGGAATCTAGGATTTTGGTACAAACCAGGTGGAGGGTGCCTTTGTGACCAGCTCTCAATAAAAACCTTAGGCACCGAGGGGCACCTAGGTGGCTCAGTCAGTTAAGCATCTGCCTTCAGTTCAGGTCATAATCTCAGGGTACTGGGATCGAGCCCCACGTTGGGCTCTCTGCTCAGTGAGGAGTCTGCTTCTCCCTCTCACTCTCCTTCTGCACTCTCTCTCTCTCAAAAAAAAAAAAAAAAAAGATTAAACTTAAAAAAGAAAAAAATCCTAGGCACTGTGTCTCTGGGTAGAATAAGCTTCCTGGGTAGATAACATTTTACATGTGTTTGCTATAACTTCTTGATGACAGAATTAAATATGTCTAGCTGTGTCTGATGTTTTTCTTATACCAGTACTCTGTTTAATTATGAAAATTTAAAAATATGCCTTAAGTGTCATAGTCACTGTTCCTTTTTTAGAATTTTCATACATATTCTTCCCTGCATATTCTTTCAAGTTAACTTAATCTGGAAAAAGGTGAGGGAAAGAGAAAAGCTCCCTCCATATTAATGCTGATTAGAAGTTAATTATATAAATTAATTTTGATTTGGGAAAAATCAATACCTTTCAATATTGAATATTCTCATTCATAAACATGATCTATTCCTCTGTTTAGTCAATTCTCCCTCTATATGTCAATCATAGAATTTTTTTTTTAAAGATTTTATTTTTAAGTAATCTCTACACCCAATGTGGGGCTTGAACTTACAATGCTGAGATCAAGAGTCACACGCTCTACCCACTGAGCCAGCCAGGGGCCCCCAATCACAGAATTTTTAAGCTAGAAGTAAACAAGGATTATTTGATCCAACTTCCTCATTTTAGTTTCACGAAAACTGAAGATAGATTTACAATTACTCAGTTGCACAATTAATACAAAAATCCTGGTCTCTTAATTTCCAGTTCAGCCACCCTTTTGCTACACAATATTAAATTCTACATCTGTAGTAATTTATATAAAGTTACTAAGAACCCTACAATGCATAGGTGTGCTAGGCAATGAAAGGTAAGTAAAATAAACTCTTAGACCTAACTAATTATTTGTCTTACCTCATGAATGAACTCTTCTCTTTGGTCCATTATTATTTTCTGAGGAGGTCCATATAAGAAAAATATACTGATAATAGCTTTAGAAATTTCTGATGCTGAAACATCACAGAGAGGCAAAATCACAACCCATTTTGTGAACAAATCTGTCATGATTAGAGTATAAACATGACTTCTGTTGCTTGCATGAAATGGGCCCATCAGATCAACAGTAACTATACTCCATGGATTCTCCACCTTGAGAAGGTGTTGTTTCGGTGCTAGAATAACTGTATTTTTTGCCACTTGGCAATGCTGACAAGCATATACCTATAAAACAGGCACACAATAAGAAAAAGATATACAGATATTAATACATTCAACATAACAAAAGCAGTCTTATAAATGTGAAGTTTTTATTAAAACGGCTAATAGTTACTTTGTGTTTTGAAGGAGAAACTTTTAGACTATTCTCAGAATAGAATAAAACCTTCTGTTGAGAATAATAAGCAAAAATTACTTGCTATTACAATCCAGTGACTACCTTAAGGGACTGGTCTTATTCACATGGAACATAACTCTAGTTTACATTCAACAAACATTTATTTTGTGAATAAATCTTGAGACAAATTTCTTACATCAGATTTGTTGTATTTTTACATCAGTATCTGAATTATTGCATAATAATTTCTATAAACAAAAGATTCTTTCTTTTAAAGTTATTCTAATAAATTCATTCATTGATCTATTCCTACAGTATTAAAATGTAATTTTATTCAAAAAATATTTACAGGTGCCAAAAATTCCACAAAGTCCCAGGAAAACAGAAAGAACAAAAACAAAGCCCATGCTGTCATGAAGCTTTAAATGTGAGTGGGATGAGAACTGATTAACATGGATGGTGCCAATGCTCAACATACTTCTAGAACTCCACTTTGAAAACCACTTTCAAACGGACTTGTGAACAAAATTTTATAAACTCTCTTTGCATTACAGTTACTTTTAATCAAAAGTTTTCTTTTTTTTTCTTTTTTTTTATTTTATTATATTATGTTAATCACCATACAGTACATCCCCAGATTCCGATGTA
>NW_023248854.1:0-9169 GCF_002007445.2 Ailuropoda melanoleuca | reverse complement strand
GAGCCTGCTTCTTCCTCTCCCACTCCCCCTGCTTGTGTTCCCTCTCTTGCTGGCTGTCTCTCTGTCAAATATATAAAATCTTTTTTAAAAATTAAATAAATTTGCTTTTTTGTAATTTCATGTTATTGTGGTTAGGATGGCCCATACCCAAGAAACCTGATGGTAAGTTGGAAAATAAAATTTTAAGATCTCTGAATCTGAACTCAGAAGGCAGAGAGGACGTTAATAATAAATTAATGTTCCTAAAGATTTCTTTTCTTCAAGTGACTCTCCAAATTGTTTGAATTTTAGGACTGTAGAAAACTTTTAGTTAAGCTCTTATTACTGGACTAGCTTATTCCAATTTCAGCCTTGTTCTATGAGGTTTTATATTACATCTTTTTTCTTTGAAATCACCTATTTCAGTTTATGCCATTTGAATTTCAGTAGGGTTCCTACTGAAGAATCAGTAAATAAAGAAAAAAACAGTATGGTGCTGACTACACTATTTTAAAAACCTTATTTTAATTATTTTTTTCCCAAATGTTTATTAGCGGAGACTTTTTGAGGCCCTCAGAAATGTTTTAGGGGAAGCAAAAGTTTGGGGTGTGTATCATTTGCTTTTGCTTCTTTGCATAATTCAGGTGACATGAGGCTTTAAATTACAGGAGTCAGAATACTAGAAAGTGAAAAGGTAGTTATTAAAAGTATAAACCTCTCTAATGTTAATTAAGTTGCTTTGAAAATCTGGTTCTGCCATTTATCTTGAATATTAAGCTAGAGAGTTGAGGTTGTATATCTACCTTAGAAACTGATGGTTGGTGAAAGCCTGCAGGTTCTAAAGGTGACTCAGATTGCTTCTCGGCCTTTTGGCTAAGATCAAGTGTAAAGATGACTCACTAGGGGTCCCATTAGGTGACCCATAGAGGGGTTCTGTCAGGTGTTTCTGAGACTTGAAAGGCCTGACTCCTTCTGACAGCACAGCTTCTCAGACATTTCTTTTTCTGTGATTAGTTTTTCTTGACTAAAATAATCTTCAGTGAGGACATCTGCAATCGTTATTGTTCTGGTGTTCTGGGATAGTACATTTTGGTGTAGTGATCCTCTGAAAGCTGAGTTAATACCCCAAAAAAAGTATACTTAAATTCTTTGTAAGCTTGAGTTTTTGTTGTTAAAATATTCTTAATAATTGGCTCTGTGGCATATGAACATAATACTGTTTTCTCCAGAATTTAATTATAATTGTTCTGGTCTGAAATTTGGTAGGAAGAGAAGAGCGAGCTTTGGCTTTCCCAGGCGTAGAAGTTATGTTAGTTTACTTTATAAATACAGTGTTCTTTCCTTCTTGGAGGACAATTTTGTAATGTCAACATAAAAAGAAGCTAACTGTTAGAACTGCTAATAGGTGTCTACTTCATGGTATCTTCTTTCAGGAAGTGTCTATACCAGATATATACCAGGGAGCAAATACTAGAATATATGTTGTAGTATTTTTACCTTTTCATCTTCCCCCTCCCCATATTATGCTCTCTCAGGGAATACTCTACCTCCATCGTGAGAAATTAACCAGGTCTATATGTATGCATTATGATCTCCCAATATGGATTGTTGGAGAGAAAAGCAATCTGCTGAATAATACAATTCCTAGTTTAAAAGTGCAAAGTGGCGGGGGGGAGTGCAAAGGAAACGATAATGTTTTTGTAGGCATGTAATATGTATGTAAAACTTGTAAACAGAGTTTCAAAAGGATGTACATCAGAATACTTTGCCCAAAAGGAGTGGGATTGTGGAGAGTAGTCAAAGGGACATTTGGTTTTATTTGCTGCTAATTTTTTTTTTTTTAATTTCAAAGGATGTGTCACTATAACTTGCACAGTTTTAAAAGTAAAATTAAAGATCAGGGAGCCTAGCTGGCTCAGTTGGCGGAGCATGTGACTCTTGATCTCAGGGTTGTGAGTTCAAGCCCCTGAGTTGGGCTGCACCCTGGGAGTGCTTAAAAAATAAATGAATGAATAAATGAAAGTAAAAGTAAAGATACAGTGTTTATCATTGTGATATGTCAAAATTGAAATAAAAGGAACAACTGGCATGTAGGTTTAATTGTCCTTTTATGATTTGAGTAGAAATTTTGAGTAGATGGTAATAAGGAACTTCAGGCAGTTGTGAGTGGCAGCCTTTTATCATTCATACGGAGAATAGCCTTGCAGGTAAGCAAATGTCAAGAGATGTATTTTGGAATTTAACTTCTCATAGACTTGCAAGATTTATATGGTGGTGACCATCTGTTTTCTTATGTCATTGTCCTTTTAAAACTTTTGAGTAACTTACAAATTTCTTTGAACTGGGACCTATCATTTCATTCGTGGCTTTTTTCATTACTATGTGCCAGGTGCTAAAAACACTGGACATGGTATTAATGCCAAACAGTCTTACGGAATATGCCTAGTGAAATTCTGCTTTTTAGTAATAATAAATCATGGGAGATTGGAATTACCCTAGCAAGATGGATTATACGTATTTCTTGAGAAATATCATTTTTTGAGAGACAGCGGAAATTTTTTAAGCTTAAAAGTAGAACAAAATAATGTTTGGATGTTAATGATTGGTCAGTGTCTTGAGATAGGCCCCCCAGATGTTTGGAGACTTGAAAATAATGGTTCTTAGGGGCGCCTGGGTGGATCAATTAGTTGGGCATCTGCCTTCAGCTCAAGTGGTGATCTCGGGGTCCTGGGATGGAGCCCCACGGTGGGCTCCCTGCTCAGCAGGGAGTCTTCTTCTCCCTTTGCCTCTGCAGCCACCCATCCCCCCACCCCATGCTCGGTTGCTCTCTCTCAAATAAATAAAATCTTCAAAAAAAAATGGTTCTTAAACTTCACTGCACCTAAGAAAGCACTGGGGTGGAATAAGGAGGAAGACTCAAAAAAATTATTGATGCTTGGATCCCACTACCAGAGATTCTGGCTTGAGAGAGGAGTAGCCTTAGCATCTGGGTTTTTTTGTTTTTTGTTTTTTTTGTTAAAGAGCTTCTCACATGATTTTTAATATGTGGCTAAGGTTGCATACCACTGCCTTAAAACCAGTCCTTGTTACCCTTGCTTAAAATCTAATGAGCAGTGGGCTCGTTAGCAACAATTTACTATGACAATTCCACCTCCGTGTCCTAGTGTGTTGCCGTCCCCTGATGCAGCCTCCCACTGTACATTCTGAAACACCATTTCATAATGCTAGCTGCAGATAGAAGAAAATGCTCAATAAATGTTGAGTGTATGAAATAAATACTTTCAATCCATTCTCAGAACAAATTTCTTTTACCTTCGTGGCTTAACTGAAATCTGACTGTTCCTGAGGAAGTCCTATACTTTCTCTAATAGCCTTCCCATATAGATGGGTGCTGCCTTCCTCTACGATAAAATTCCCTGATTTTCAGGCATTTTTTCTCTACCTAGATACCCAGGCGCCTTTCCTTACTACTGTTACCTATTATTTCTTCATTCTCCAGAGAACTTGGTGCCAGTTTCCAGGCCTGTACTTCTGACGTTGTCCTGAGAGACATCCATGGCTTTCCCCGAAGATGACGTACCCAGTACCCCAGTATAAGTTCTTGATTCATTCAGCAAACAGATAATAAAATGCCTTTTACACCTCAAAGATTGCCCTAGCGAGGTGCTAAGTATGCAGTGGTGAATTAAAGGAACCTGGTGAACATTTTTTTTAGCTCTTAACTTGGACTTTTGGGTGGAAAATAGATCGGAGGCAGAAGGAATGGAAGCACAGAGTTCATTATGGAGACTAGCACAGTAATACAGGTGAGGTAATAGTGGCTTCGACCAGGGTAGTGGCAAAAAAGATAAAAACGGATTGATTTATGTTTTGCAGGGAGACTAGGCAAGACTTGTTGGTGGATTGGTCACTGAATACTAGTGGCCTTTAAGCTCTACTCTGTCTCAGATATTGACATGTATATCTGTACCTCTGAAATCCTAAATTCACTCATCAAGTTTTCCACCAGCGGATCTTTGTTCTAGTACTGCTTTGATTTGTTCTTCAGTCTATGTCCATGCCCTATTCTCCTCCTTATTTCCTTCCTGGGATGACCAGCTATCATGTTTTACTTGAGTGCAACTGAGGCATTTCTTGGGATGCCAGACTTTGAGCAATAAAACCAGGATAGTTGGGTCACCCTGTACCTACCCCCACTCTACCCTTTTCTCTTCTCTTAAGTGGTATGCTTCAGCCATGTAAAGTTTTTCCTTTTCCTGAGAATATATACACATGATTGCACCTTGCCTATTTTGGACCTCCTCCCATTTCCTTCTCCCGTCCCCTTCTTGTAACTGACTCCCACCCATTCCTTGGACCTCAGGCGGTTTTCCTAGCTATCCCAGTTTGTGATCCGGGAACACTGCTGCTTACTCTAGCATGTCTTAGCACTTGGCCTGATGATTTTATTGTCTGCTGCTGGTGCTGCACTGTATGCTTTTATGGGCTGTCTTGTTCGTTGTGATATCTTATTTAAATGGGTCTCCACGTTTACTTTGTCCCTTTCTTTTATCGCTTAACACAGCCTGTACTTTGTTGCTTGGTTACTTTGTTTGTGGTCCCCTGTCCCCAGTGACTGGTCTTGTATGCTGTGGTCCCCCAATGGCTAGCACAAGGCCTGACACATAGTATCACTCAGATGACTGAGCAAGTGAATGATGGTCTTCCCTAGTGCACTTTGGTTTTGGGGGTAAGGTAAATGATCAGTAAATGTATGTTGAGTGACTGACCGGGTTTCAGTTGAGTGAAATGTTACACTGCCCTTAAAAGTAATGTTTGAATTTGTGATTACATGGGGGAATGCATATGCTGTCAGACAACTTTATAAAAAAACATGCGTATTAAATAGTTACAGTTGTAAAACAAAAAGTTTGTATTTTTAGTATTAAGAGTATAAAAATAAAGGTGAAATTTTAATGTGTCATTCCCCCTCCCCCCCCAAAAAAACCCAGTTAAGCGGGAATTAGAAACCTTTCTTCATATCCTGGAACCCTGGAGTGCCAGCATATTATAATTAGAACTTTAAAACTAAGGAACTAGGTATCTGAATGTCTTGTTCCATTTTCATTTATCTTATATGGCTGCTAATAATAAACTATTTAGCATTTAGTTAGATGGTAACTGAGAGGCCTAAAAACTGATAGTGATGAGAGGAATGGAACTATGCACCTTGATACATGCTTTTTCTAAGTATCAGGAGTGAGATAACCAGTAGGTGGAATCTGGCCATATCTTGCCCTCTTACTTTAATGGAATTATCAATGCCTACAATTTCGTCTTACACTGAGTCTGCTCTTTTTTTAAGCTACATTAAGTTTAAGTAAACATCTTTGTTAATGTTGTTTAATGCCAAATGTATTGGTTTATTTTATCTCCATCTGTAGGCTAAAGAAATCCTGACAAAAGAATCCAACGTGCAGGAGGTTCGATGTCCAGTCACCGTCTGTGGAGATGTACATGGGCAATTTCATGATCTCATGGAACTGTTTAGAATTGGTGGCAAATCACCAGATACAAACTACTTGTTTATGGGAGATTATGTTGACAGAGGATATTATTCAGTTGAAACAGTTACTCTGCTTGTAGCTCTTAAGGTAATTTCAGTTTTGGGGGCATTTTGTACTGGGTGAGACAGCTTTGTTCTTTTTTCCCCCCAGTGGTTTGTGATTTTCTCTGAATATTAAGTTTTAGAATAAAAATCCATATTTAGGAATGCAGGTATTCAGGTTTGGGACTTATAAATCATATGTCTGTCTTCATTCTGAATAAGGGGATGGTACAGAAGGTTATTCTCATTCAAATTCTTTGAAAAGTGTTAGAAGACTGGTCAGATAAAAATGTTTCTGCAGTGAATCAGGGTGTGGGGAGGTATTATAATTACCTTTCTAGATGCTTTTGAAATAAAAGATACTAAATGTCAGGATGTTTACATCTTTTGACACAGTAATTCTATAATTAGACTCCTACTGAAGAAGGATTTCAAGAGGAAAAGAGCTTTATTTATGTGAAAACATTAATTTCTGCATTATGTTTAATACTAGAATAAAGATTGATCTAAATATCCAATAAAAGTGAATATCTAAATTATGATTTCTGTGGAATAGTTTGCAGCCGTTAAAACTTAACGATCTAGAACAATAGGAATGATAAAGCAAATTGCCTTAGACCAATTGTAGCTGAGGGAATTGTACAAAGATCTGAAAATGAGACACAGTAGTAGTCACTAGTTTTTAGAATAGTAGCCTTCTGCCTTTCCTTGGAAAGGAAGTATGATTTTACCTTTAGGGGAGATTTTATTAAAGAATGTTTGCAATGATAAACTGGCTGCCAGAAACCTCTAATACTGCAAAAGTGGTAAGATGTGGTTTTGGCGAGAGCTGAATTTTAGGCAGTATATAATGTATATGTTTATGAAGCTACTAATCTGAATCATGTAACATGCTACAAAACGTTTTTGGAGGATATACTAAGTTCTGCATCTATAAAATGAAGCGATTGGATTAAATGATGGAAAGTTTCTCTAGATACTGTGAAAACAACCTTGCAAGCTAATTTGTACTTAAAGCCCAGGATGAATCCCAGTGCTTAGCAGAGGAGTGAATATGCTGCCTTTAAGAAATTATGTTTAAAGGTTATGGGGCTGAATTGTGCCACATACACCTCCCCCCCATTCATACATTGAAGTTTTAACCCCCAGTACCTCGGAATGTGGCTGTATTTGGTGATAGGGCCTTTAAGAGGTAATTGAGGTAAAATGAGGTCATATGGGTGAGCCCTAATTCAATATGACTGGTGTCCTTGTAAGAAGACATTAGGACCCAGATACAGAGGGAAGATGATAAGAAACATGGAGAAGATGACCTTTTATTAGCCAAGTGGACTGGCCTTCAGAAGAAACTGACCCTCTTCACACTTTGATCTGGACTTCCAGCCTCAAGAACTGTGAGGAAATTAATTTTTGTTGTTTGAGCTGCCCATTTGTTCTACTTTAGTTATGGCAGCCCTTGCACACTAATACAGGTGCACTGGGGGAAGGAAACTTAGGCAAGTAGTGCTAGGACAGTTGGATATCCATATACAAAAAAATGGACTTAGGTAGATCATACCATACAAATGGATCAAAATCAGGAGCCTACATGTAAGAGCTTAAGCTATGAAACTTGTAGAATAAAGCATAGGAGAAAAAAATTTGTAACTCTGGGTTAGGCAATGATTTCTAAGATACGATATGAAAAGCATAATCCATTAAAAAGATTGTTATATTGGACTTCATCAAAATTAAGATTTTTTTGTTTTTTAAAGTATATCACTAAGAAAAAAGTATTTGTGTTCATATAATAAAAACCTATTACAATTCAATAAGATTAAAAATGGACAAAATTCTTGAACAGGTATTTCACCCAGAAGATATAGGAATAGTCAATAAGCACATGAAAAGACGCTCAAAATCGTTAATCACGGAAATGCAAAGTCAAGTCACAGTCACACCCATTAGAATGGCTATCATCAATAAGGCTGATAATACCAAGTGTTTATGGAGAGATTAGAACCTTATACCCATACTGAAACCCAGCAATTATATTAGACTAGAAATATGCCCAGGAGAAAAGAAAGTGTATTGTATGTCTGTACAAAAACTTAGAGGCAAGATGATTATAGCAACATTTTCATAATACTTAAAAACTAAACCATTCAAATGTTCTTCCTACTGGTGAATAAAGAAAAAAAAGTGGACTAGCCATGCAGCGGGATATTGTGCAGCAATAAAAAGGAACAATAACAAGGATCCACTGATACATACACAGATGAGCCTCAGAAATAGTCTGCTAAATGTATAAAGCCAGACACACAAAATACTATGTCTTGTATTATTCCATTTATATGAAATTTTACAAAAAGATCTCAAAAGAGGAAATCATGAGAGCAGACAGATCACACAAGTATATAGTTTCTATGATGAGTGTTTAAGAAATATGGAAAAGACAAAGTAAATCAGTGGTTGCTGGGAGTAGGAGTTTGGGACAGCCCAGCGGGGATATTTTTGGACTGATTGAAAGGTTCTAAAATAATTGTGATGGTTATTGCATACCTACGAATTTACGAAAAGTCATCTGACTATAGAAAAAAATTTCATGGAGTTCTACAGCTAATGATTATGCTTAGTAAAGTTGGTAGTAGTAGGAGTTTAATTGTAGTTGAGATGGAGTTTGCCGATACTCCATGGACAGATGTCTGTAGATGTGGGGTTTCATTTCAGTGTGTGGGGTCATGGGATGTTTTTTTTCCCCCCACCAAAATTGGAACTCTAGATTTTCCTGCAGAAAGTTTGCTGAATTGTCATTTGGTTTTTGAAGGAGCCAGGTATTCATACTGTTTTTTGTTTCGTTGTTTCAGTTATTTTCTGTTTTGTGGTTTCAGGTTCGTTACCGTGAACGTATCACCATTCTTCGAGGAAATCATGAGAGCAGACAGATCACACAAGTATATGGTTTCTATGATGAGTGTTTAAGAAAATATGGCAATGCAAATGTTTGGAAATATTTTACAGATCTTTTTGACTATCTTCCTCTCACTGCCTTGGTGGATGGGCAGGTATGTAGGTCTTCCTAAAACTTACGTTGCTGGTTATTTTCATGAACCTGCTTTCTTAATGTTTAAGTGCCAGTCATCTTTCCACCCACACATCCCTTTTAGATTTCTGAAGTGCCTTCTTGTATCAGGCACCGAACTATATGTTGGGACCACAGGGATGGAAGATGTAGCCCATCCATCCTCTCAGGGTTGTTTCTGGACTAGTCATGGAGATGTGATTAGCTATTTACTGGTCCATGTAGAGGGGTGCACAGAAGACATGGCAAGAAAATTCTATGAGAAGGATGATAGTCTGTGCTGAGATTAAGGTCAGGGAAATGTTTTCTGGGTGCAGTAGCAATGATTTCTCAGGAAGAAGGGGAGTGTATTCACTAGATTAGAGTAGACTGGAAGAAAGACAGCCCCTGCAGAGACAAGCCTGATTCTGGCAGAATACAGAAACGCTAGTCACACCAAGTGATGGGCTGCTGCCTGCAGTTGTTTTTTTGTTTTTTTTTTTTAAGATTTTATTTATTTGACAGAGATAGCCAGCGAGAGAGGGAACACAGGCAGGGGGAGT
>NW_023248853.1:0-8976 GCF_002007445.2 Ailuropoda melanoleuca | reverse complement strand
CCCCCCCCAGGAGTGCCCGTGGCTTCAAGTGGGGCCAAACAGAACCCTGCTGGGGGCAGGATGCAGGGTGTGTTTGGAGACCTGCTAGGAACGTAAAAGAAGTTGAACCTTCCCATACCTACCTTCAGCTCCTGCACTGAGAGCTCCTGGCCGAGCTCCCTCGTGCTTTGGATAATCATGTCGAGGGCGTCACCTGGCTCTGCAGCCTTGTCTTCACGAAGCTTCTCTGCAATAGCATCCTCCAGGTGCCGATGCAGCTGATCTCGTGCCCGGATGCCCTGATGCATGGGGAGAGAAGGCAGATGGGGCAGGAAGGCCGAGGGGGCCAGGCCTGTACACCTACGCCCCAGATCTTCCTGGGACTGTCCTGGCTCTGAGATCCAGGTGTCAAGCTTCTCAACTTAGCTCCATGTGTGGCACATAGTAGGGGCTCAGTGAATGCTCAAGAACTTATCCACTATCTCTATACATAATTCTCTCTTGATTATCACGTTCCACCTTGGAGGCAAGGCAAGCAGTTACTGTCATCCTCAGAAGAGGAATCTGAGGCTCAGAGGGGTCAAGCAATTGCCCAGTCATACAGCGCTCAGTGCCTAGGCCTGGCACAGAGCCTAGTCAGGTGGAATCAGCCCATTGCCCTTTCCCTGCACTAGACTCAGGCAGGGGCAGTCGGCACCAGTGGAGAGAGGAAAGCACACTTTGATGCATCCAGAAAAGCTCTGGCTTAGAGACCACTACCAGATGTTCTAAGCATTAGCCTCTGTAAGCTGGAAGGCAAGAGGGTGGAAGTTCAGCGAGCAAGCATAGCCAAAGCATCTGAGCACTTGGGTTTCGAGATCATAGGAGATTAGGCTCAAATCCTGCCTCTGCCCCTATGAGCAGTGTGATCTTGGATAAGTCACTTAACCTCTCTGAGCTTCAGTTTCTTCACCAATAAAAGAACACTTTGCAGGCTGAGAGGATTAACTCAGAAAATGTATTCAGGACGATCAGCCTCAGGCATGCACCTTCATACATAACTAGTATTTTTATTCAGGTGAGGAAAACCAAGGCATCGGTACAGTGAGAAGCCCCAGCTCACGGAAAAAGAAAAGTCAAACGCAGCCTCCTAGTTGCCCGGCCCATTGCTCTTAAGTCTGAAGAAGCAGCGGTTCTCTGATCTGGAACTAGCGGGCCCGGAGCCACGGACGAGGAGCCGGACGAGCACCCACTCCTCTCCAACCCAGGCTAGGCCGGGGGAATGTCTGCGGCGCCTGTGCTCCCATCGGTTCCGCAGCCACCCGGGGTTCCAAAGAGGCGCCGGAGGCCAGGCCAAGGGGCACCGCTCTGGGGTTTGGAGCTGGGCTGATTGGGCGGCCGCCACCGAGACCCAAAATCGGGAATCCAGCTACTGGTGGGTCTGGAGTGCATTCCGGGAGGCGCGGCCCAGAGATCTGCGCCCCCACCCCCACCCCGGGTCACACAGCGAATAAAGACAGGTCAGCCCCGACGCCCACCGCCCCACCATGCCACCTCCCCACCCTGGACCATGCCTCGGTACCCCCTCGGAGGTGACGCGTGGGGCGCGCCGAGGGAGCCTCGTCTTCTCCTGGAAGACCCGCCCACGCTGGGGATCCCCAAGAAGAAGGTCTGAGGCCAGAGCGGCAGTACCTTGCGCAGACCGCTGAAGGGAACGTCCAGGGGCAGCGAGAAGAGGTTCTCTACGAACTGCTCGAAGGTCCGGGCCAGCTCCGCGCACTCGACCTCGTCCAGCCGTAGCCCCAGGAGGATGCGCGCAGCCATGCGAAAGGTGAGTGCCTTGGCAGCCTGGTAGACAGCAACCGGCCCACGGGCCGCGCACCAGGAGCGCACCTCGCGCCGCAGCGCCCCTTGCAGGCGGGGCACGAAGCGCTGCAGAGCCCCACGGCTAAACACACGCGCCAGGACCTGTGGGGAGCCCTCGGGGTCAGCACTGGCCGCTGTCCGTCCGGCTTCCTCTGCTCAGCAATTCCAGAGGAGCCAGAAGGCCAATTTCGGTCCCTTTCTCCTCTTAAAAGCGGCCCGGACCTAAATGTGCCGGCTTTTGCTCTCGCCATTCCCTCTAGATCTCTGATGTATACAGTCCCTCCCATCCAGCCAGCCAGCCTCCAGATGCCACTTCCTCCAGGAAGTCGTCCCCGGTCCCTCTCCAAGTCTGATTTTTCGCCAGTCTGGTATCAGAATCACACATAGAAGATAGGAGGTGAAAGGTCCCTAAAGTCCCATTTCTGGCTTTATAAATCAAAGCGGAAAAAGGTAAGGGACTGGCCCAAAGCGATCACTGGTTAGCCAGGGGTCTCTGCCAGTTTCCAAGTGTGCCCCTAAAACCTAGCCCCAGCCTGGACCGCATGTCTGAAGTCCCAACGGCCCCTTCTTCGGTTTCAGCTCACCTTGCGCCGCTGCCGGTGCGGCTCACCAACTGCGCCAAGCAGTGTGTGCGAGCCCAGCAGGATGTGCGCGCTCTGCGGCCACTGGCTGCGCACAAGGCGGTGCTCGCCCAGCAGGATTGTGCGCACGTTCTCGGCGCCGCTCACGCGGATCACCGGCCGGCCCAGCAGGTGCGTCTTGAACACTGTCCCGTAGCGCTCCCGGCGGGAGCTGTGGAAGCGGGAGCCCTGCGAGCGAGGCGGAGCGAGGCTGGGGCCGCTGGACCTTGGCTGGGGGTCTGGCCCAAGGCCTCCCAACCGCCCCTTGCTAACAACTCCCTGCTCCAGGCCGGCGCGTGGCTATACAAAACCGAGGCTCAAATGTGCCTCGCGACTATCCTATGGAAATGTAGTTGCTCCTGTTCCCATTGGTGAGATGAGGAGGCCGAGGCTCAGAATGGGGACGTGAGCGCCCCAGGCCTCACGGCTGAGAAGTGCCCCTGATTCCTGCTTCTGTGCTTGCAGGGTATTGGGCGAATGCTTCTCCGAACCCCCCTGTTCACCCTGGCGTGTGTCGGGCTGTGTTTAAGCTGCGCTGGGGAGAACTCCGGCAACATACGACCCCTTCAAGGGAGCAGCTGAGCAAAGACGAGGGCTGTGTATGCTCTCTGGGCCCCTGGGCGACAGGATGAGGCCGACTAGGCACCCTGGGAACACCGTGAGCCAGGAGGGTCCAGTGGGAGGGAAGAAGGGGCCGTGTTGGGGTGCGAGCACGGCGGGGTGCGAGCTACTCACCTGAACTAACCAGTGCAGCGTTTCGCCGAAGAAGGGCCAGCCCATGGAGCCCTTGGGCAGGGGCAGGGCGGACGCCCGGTCCCGGCTCAGCGTCCAGCGGAGCGTCCAGAGGTGCTGGGCCAGGCTGAGCAGCAGGCCGGCGCCCAGGAGAGCGGTGCCCGCCGCCCCCAGCACCGACAGGCAGCTCAGCCCCCAGGGGAGCATGGCGAGCCTGCGGGGATCTGGCGGCTCGCAGCGCCCGGGGCGCGAGAGCTGAGGGACTGGGAGCGCGCTGTGCTCACCTGCTCCGTCCAGAAAGGGCCTGGGTCTTGCAGGCACAAACCGAGATTTACAATCTCGGAAAAGGACTTCGCTCTAGAAGCAGACTGGTAGTAGAAGGCGGCAGTGACCACACGCCCTGAGGGAACGTGCCTTCCTCTAGTCCGACGGCTTCTGGGCCCCAATGCCAGTCCCTCGCTGGGATGTCGCCTGCCTCGGGACTGCTCTCGCCCGGCATCCGCCGGTCCCTCCCACCTCCTCCCCGGGTCAGCACTCCTTTGATAGAAGCAGCAAAGGAGAGCAAAGAGAGGAGCAACTCACCGGTGTTGCCAACGTAGGCTGCGATCACCGGGGCTGCAGACCCCCGCCCCACCTGCCTCCCTACTAGGCCCACCCAGGGCACATTTATATAGATATTGGCTCCCTCCCTAGGGACCGATCCCGATTCACACGACGTGACGCGTCCATGCATATTTAAAGCGCTCGGAGCAGAGTAATGATTGGAGGCGGTGGGCAGCGGCACGCTCACCCGGGGGCTACGAGTAGGGAGTGGCAGCAGCAGCGGCGCTCCGGCTGGGCTAGGGGCCGCGCCCCGCGCAGATCCTCGGGCGGGGCCTGCAGCTTCCCGCCAGAAGTTCCGGCTGTACGCCGCAGCTCCGCGGGTGGGCGAACCCCGCGCCCTGGGCTGACGCGGGCTCCCTGGCATCCCCACCCTCGAGGCTGTAGGTGTCCTTCCCCTGTCGGGACTCCAGGGCTGAAGGGCTGGGGTCTGTCCCCTTTGCTTTGTTTCAGTTTCCAGGGAAACTGAGGTCTTCGTTGCCTGCCTTGCATTGCAAGCACCTACAAGCGAGACCCGGGGTCGAGATTCCCCGACCTCCCCACACCCACCCCGGTTTCTGATCTACCACTTCAGGACCCCTGCAAAAGACGGTAGTATCATCGCTGCTCAAAGCTTCACTGAGACACCCTAATCCTAGCAGAAGCTGGTATCTCGGGGCACCTTTCCGGTCTCTAGTGCTGAATTCACCGTTCCCTTCCCACTCTGAAGGCCACGCCACCCCACCGCGGTCGGTCTACCTGGTTGCTAGTCCGGTTTTTTGTGTCTGGTCCTCTGGGCTCTTGGCGTCCCTGGCCCCTACAATGCAACCCGAGGGTTGGCGGGGAGTGGCAGGAGTGTTATATGTATTAGAGAAGAAAGTTAATCTCACACCATCATAGCTACGAACCCACAGTGCTCTCTACTCCAAGCAGTACAAAGGCTGCGTCTCTCCGGATCCGGGGGCGCCTCAACCAAAGGCAGGGAGACATCCCGAATGCCCTGCAGGGGTGCGTAAGGCGCGAGAGGGGCAGCCACATTCCAGTTTTCAAAAAAGAGCTAGCTGTTCACCGCTCCTCTTCTAACTTCCAGATTTTATTGTGCCTGAAGAATTACCATATTTTCCATGTAGTGTTTTTTAAAACGTGAAATACTTTAGGACTGAGATGGTCAAGAGAATAAATGCTTATTATCTTTGTTTTGGTGACACTCCTCATTCCGATAACTAGGGAGTAACAGTTCTTCTGAAGGAAGCAGTTGTTTTCAATCAGGAAGCTCTGAAGAGATGCAACAGCAATGCATTTTCAACAACTCGCTCAACCTTTTTAATATTTCATCACAAAATCAAGAAATGTACATATAATTCTTTACACTTATTTTACAGAGTCAAGTGTAAGTTTCTTACAGGCATAAATCCTGAAAATGCAAAAGGAATATTCAGCATAAATACAATGTTGGGATCAGGTTGATACTACCATTTGGACCCAGTAATTTACACAGAAGAAAATGTACATTCATGTTAGATTTTCCAGAGTTCATTTGGTTTGGCTTGTTTCCATACTGAGGAGAGGTACTGAGACCTGCTATTTGAAGAAAGTAACCTGACCCCTGTGGTAACTTCTGTGTGTAAGAACGAATCTACTTCGCACAAGCAGCACCTGAAGTGGTTTATCCCGCTTCATTCCTGTCCTCTTTTAACTTGAACCAAATCAAACCAAGTAAATCCTAGAATGGGGTCAGCTACAAACAATACAGTTAGAAATATTAACCCTGCTAAACAGAAACAACATTGCTTCTTTAGGAAAGCCAAACACCTTTTCTTCATATTCAGAACCATTAAATTAAAACACTCAAGCAGAACAAATAATTCACATTCTTACTGAGTTAAATCAAGGTTGATTTCAGGGACCTTTAAAGATTTGCATATTTCCCCCACAGAGTCTGCAGAATTGGGAAATTTAGTCTACTTAAATCATATTCAGATGAAAATAAAAGTTAACAGTTACAAAATGGCAGTGAAATACTCCCATATCAGACGTGATTACATTTCAAAACCAGATACTGATGAAAAAAACCAGAAAAGTCATTCAAGTAAGAATTGAAAAAAATACTTGTACGCAGAGGCATATAAGGTTTTTCGAATGTATTTACAATCAGTTTCATATACAATTTCTGACCTGATTTATATATTACGTTTTGCCTTTTTTTCCGTAAAAGTGAAAAAAATTGTCACTTTCCATATATAAAATAGTATCCAATTATTTAAAAATCCATACAAATGATATTTTTGTTTCTTGTTTAATCTCTCATCAGTGTCTTTTTTCTACTGCATTTTTAAATTCTGCAAACAAATTACTGTATCATGACGCTTGTTAGAAATCAATGTTGCATCACAGATTTGGTTTCACTGAGTGCAATCCAAGTCTATGTGTGCTGGGACATACCATTCACCAAACTTCTCAGCTGTTTCACGACTGTCTCTATCAACTTCTGTTTGTCTCGATCATTCTTCCTGAACTGAGCAAATATATTGTTCTTTTTGCTAGTATCCTTCATCCTAGAAATATATTTGAATGAAGAGGCTTGGTAAAAGGAAATTAAAAGCTATGCTGTCACAAGTAAAATATCTTGGCATGCTCTGAATTATCTCTCACTAATCCTTATGCTTGAAAAATATACTTCAAAGAAAATAGGTACTAAGAAAAATACAGAGCAACTACAAAAAAATTAGCAGCTTTATTTTACATTCTATGCGAAGTAGGGTTTTTGCATTAGTATGTAAAACTAAAGTATGTTAAATTTGCTAATATCATACTATTTTATTATTGGTCCACAATGTACGTTAAAATACATACCCTCTATGCACTCTGCAAATCACATTCATAGAAAGACAAGGTGAAAGGAAAATAACATTAGAAAATTTAAAGCAGCATTTTTTTGGGGGGGGCCTCAGTAGTGTTTCATGGCATGGTAAAATAAATTTACACTTATTTTAAACAGTTCCTTTTGTCCTCTGAAATCAAATATATCACAGATATTTTGAAATGTAGGAAAATAATATATATTTTTAATTCAAAAATTGAAAATATTAATAGTGATACCTAAAATGAAATATAATTAAATGAAAAGAAAATCTGCCCCATAATGAGAGGGAAAAGTAACACCTAAACTTCCATTTTTTTTAATTAGACAAGATGCACTACAATTTTGTTCACATCAACACAAACTGCAATCTCATAAAACTACACCAACACCAGGAAAGAAAGAGGCTTATGTTTTGGTCATTAGAATGGACTGAGCTTTTAAGCTCCATTTAGACATTTCTCTTTTGTTGAAAATCTCTAGTTCTTCAATCATCACTAAATCACAAAATGCTAAAATGTTATACAAAAAAGTCTTCAGAATATACTCACTTCTCCAAAAGAATAAGAGCTGTGTTTGGATTCACCCGAAGGTACTTAGAAGCTGGCTGTCCATAATCAGCTAGATAAGTAGACCAATCCCAAACCATAAACAGGTCAAGGAGCTGAGGAAGATAGGGCAAAAATGTTAAACCAACTTTTGACTATTTACCCATAGCTAATACATACAGTATATGCCATTCTTGATCCACTTTAATATGACCTTCTTATAGAAGGAAAAGAATAAGGAATTCATTTTTAAAATTTTATCATTAACTATACTTTATAACCAAAACAGTACATAGTATCTTTTTACTTTTGAAATTACTAAAATTGTCAGGGGTTGCTTTTCTAACACAATACCTGATTGAATTCTCAAACAACTATAAAATAATGAAAACACTATTAATAGAATTATATTAACACCTGTACCTGATGTATAGAGATTTAATCTTTACACGTTATTCAGTTCATACTCCAATTTAATTAATAAGGGTTGGTGCTACTACCTGTTTGAAGAATTTCAAAGAACTTAAATTGAACCTTTTTTCTTAGAGGTTAAGTATGTTTACCTTTCAGAGAAGCCGTTTGTACCTAGACTTTTCCCAAAGTAATTTAAACCAAAAGCTCAGATAATCTCAATTAAGTGCATTGAACAACCTCTGCTGGGTTCTCCCTGGTGATAGATCCTCAGCAGTATTATGAAATGAGGGCTCAGGACTCAGCCTGTTAACTCTAGGCAATCATTTTGTATAAACAAACAACAACAAAAAGAAGCCCTCTTGTATTCCGTAGTGTTTTAAAATTGACTATTTGCTTTATAATCTCCAGTTAGAATTGTCGTCAAATATGGAAGTAATCTTTTAAAAGCAATGCCGCGCCTAAACCAAAGCACCAAACTCCTTATCCAACTTTAAAACCCTAATCTCCTCTAAGCCATTTAAAACCAACTTCCTATCCCCATTTGAATTGTTTCAGAAAGCTAAATACTTTACTACCTTCCTTCGGTTTTTATATTATTCTTTCTTCTTGTTTTAACTCACTTTATAAGTAAGGGGTGTATTGGTTTTGCTTGCAATTGAAGGAAGCATTTGTATTTACTCATAGGATATGTGAGCCAACCCACAGACTCTGGGAGGGATAAAACTACTGGGGTGATTAAAAACTAAAGAAAGGTTACAAGAAACTAGCTCTTTTTTAGGAAGGTAATGGACTTGTCTGACTCTTTTCCCATCCAATATACAACTATTAGTAGAGACGTTCCCATAAAAGGGTGAAAATTCCATAATGAAAATAGTAACTACTAATACTAAAAGCCACTCTATTTTCTTTTGGACAACATTCTAGGCTATATCAAAAGTTAAGATATTGGTACAGAAATTACACTGAAACAATGTTAAAATAATATACTGTCTGAAAAAGAAAAGTTTAAGTTTAAATTTATTTAAACTTCTGTGTAATTTTTGACTGTTGCTTAGCAACAAGCAACTTTCACAAGGAGGGAAAACTTTCACACACACTGATGGTGAAAATGAAAATTGGCATTAACATCTCTGGAATGTGATTTTATAATACATGTTTAAGAACTCTATAAAAATGGCCCTTCCCTTTGATTCAGTAATCCTGGTTCTAGGAATCGAACCTCAGGAAACAATAATAAAGGTAGAGAATAATGATGTTAATCTCAAAAATGTTTAACTGTGTTATCAAAAAACTAAAGGAAAAACAAAATCCAAAAACAGCCCAAATCTCAATATTAAGAGAATGGTTAAGTAATGAGGTACATCTATCTGTAAGGTGAATATCATGCAGTTATTAGAAT
>NW_023248852.1:0-8653 GCF_002007445.2 Ailuropoda melanoleuca | reverse complement strand
TATATATATATATAATCATATAATCTTCAAATAGTGGAAGTTTTACTTCTTTCTTACCCTTACCAATTTGGATCCTTTTATTTCTTTTTGTTTCCTGATTTCTGTGGCTAGGACTCCCGGTACTATGTTGAATGAAAGTGGGGAGAATGGGCATCCTTGTCTTATTCCTGATCTTAGAGGAAAAGCTCTTAGTTTTTCATCATTGAGTATGTTATTAGGTGTGTTTTTTTTCATGTATGACTTTATTGTATTGAGGTATGAATGGATGTTGTATTTTGTCAAATGCTTTTTCCGCATCCATTGAAATGATCGTATGATTTTTATCCTTTTTCTTATTGACATGATGTGTCATCTTGATTGATTTGCAAATATTGACCCACACTTGCCTCCTGGCTTGATTGTGGTGAATGATTTTTTTAATGTATTCTGGGATTCTGTTTGCTAGTATTTTGTTGGAAATTGTTGCATGTGTGTTCATCAGTGGTATCGGTCTGTAATTTTCTTTTTTGGGGTGTTTTTGTCTGATTTTGTTATTGTGACAATCCTGGCCTCATAGACTAAATGTGAAAGCTTTCCTTCCTCTGCTACTTTTGGGGATAGTTTGAGAAGAATAGATATTAACTCTTGTAAATATTTGGTAGAATTTGCTTGTGAAGCTGTCTGGTCCTAGACTTTTGTTTTTTGGGAGTTTCTTGATTACTCATTCAATTTCATTGCTGGTAATTAGTCTGTTCAAATTGTCTGTTTCTTCCTGTTTCATTTTATTAGGTTATCTGTTTCTAGGAATTCTCAGTTTCTTCTAGGTTGTCCAGTTTGTTGGCATATGATTTTTCATAACATTCTCTTACAATCATTTGTATTTTTTTGGTGTCAGTTATTTCTCCTCTTTCATTTGTGGTTTTGTTTATTTGAGTCCCCCACCCTACCCCAATGAGTCTGGTAGAAGTTTATCAATTTTGTTGATTTTTTCAAATAACCAGTTCCTGGTTTCATTGATCTGTTCTATTGTTTTATTTGTTTAAAAAAAACTAAAATAACCTAAAAAATTTCTATATCACTTATTTCTGCTCTCATCTTTATTATTTCCTTCCTTCTGCTGGTTTGGGGTTTTGTCTTTCTTTTTCTAGCTCCTTAGGTAAAAGGTTAGGTTGTTTATTTGGGATTTTTCTTGCTTTTTGAGATTGGCCTATATTGCTATAAATTCCCTCTTAAAACAGTTTTGGCTGCATCACAAAGATTCAGGACCATTGTAGTTTCATTTTCATTTCTCTCCGTTTACTTTTTTATTTCTTCTTTGATTTCTTGGTTGACCCATTCATTGTTTACTAACATGTTATGTAACCTTAATGTATTTGTGCCATTTTCAGATTTTTCTTGTGGTTTATTTCTAGTTTCATAGTGTTATGGTCAGAAAAGGTGCATGATTTAACTTCAATATTTTTTTAATTTGTTGAAACTTGTTTCATAGTCTAATATGTGATCTAATCTGAGACAGTTGCATCTGTACTTGAAAAGAATTTATATTCTGCTGTTTTAGGATGGAATTTTCTGAATATACCTATTAAATCCATCTAGTCCACCTAGTCCAGTGTGTCATTCAAAGCTACTGTTTCCTTGTAGATTTTTGGTTTGGATGATCTATCCATTGATGTAAATGATGTGTTAAAGTCCCCTACTATTATTGTATTACTATCGATTAGTTCCTTTATGTTAGCCATTAATTATTTTATGTACTTGGGTGCCCCCTTGTTGGGTACATATATATTTACAATTGTTATATCTTATTAGATTGTTCCCCTTGTTATTAAATAGCATCCTTCTTTGTCTTTTGTTAAAGTCTGTTTTGTCTTGTTCCACTGATTTGCTGCTCTAGTCTTTTAGTGATATGAGCAGTTATACACATGGGAGAGAACAATGTTAGGCTATTGTGAACGGAAATGGAGTAACCATTTAATCTCTTCTGTGAAGTCCAGATATTGCTTCCATGTCTGAATGAACCATGTAAGCAGGATTCAATTAAGGTGATTATGGTGAATTTCTATATAGACTGATTTTATAAAAATGTGGATTTAAGAACTTCACTTTATTTTTTAAAATAGCACTAAGACTCATATATCTGCATCAATTATATGGGGCAAATGATTTCACATGTGACAAGATGGACCACTCTTTACATGATGATCTTTGTGTTTTGAAGAGAGTTTTGGAGTCAAAACCCATGGTTCTAGGTGGGGATGCTGTAGAGGCAGCTCTTTCCATATACCTTGAAAACTATACAACCAGATGGGTCTCAAAAAACAGATTGCTATTGCAGAGTTTGCAAGATCTCTTCTTATTATTCCTAACACACTGGCACTTAATGCTGCCTCAAGCTCCATAGATCTCATTGCAAAGTTAAGAGCTTTCTGAAATGAGACTCAAGTTGACCCAGAATGCAAAAGTCTAAAATGAATTGGTCTTGATTTGGTCACTGATAAACCCTGAAAGAACAAACAAACAGGGGTATACGAACCAACCATAGTGAAAGTTAGAGTTTGAAATTTGTGACAGAAGCTTCAAATACTATTCTTCGAATTGGTGATCTTATCAAATTACACCTGGAAAGCAAAGATAAGCATGGAGGTTATAAAAATGTTGTTTACTCAGAAGCCCTTGATGACTGATCTGATTTCTCTTTTATAACAACGTTAGATGCCATTATCTTGTGTCTTGAGTATTGCACATTAGAAATAATGAGCTGTCAAAAAAAAAAGTCTAGTTTGTTACTAGTATTGGGACCCTGGCTTTCTTTTTCCATACATTTGCATGATAAATGCAAATCTCCATTCCCTCACTTTCAATCTGCATGTGTCTTTAGGTCTGAAATGAGTCTCTTGTAGGCAGCATATAGATGGGTCTTATTTTTCTATCCATTCCATCACCCATGTCATTTGGAGAATTTAGTCCATTTACATTGGAAGCAGTTATTGATATGTATTTATTGCCATTTTATTACTTGTTTTGTGGTTGCTTTAATAGTTTTTCTCTGATCCTTTCTTCTCTTGCTCTCTTTCATGATTTGCTGGCTTTCTTTGGTAATATATTTGGATTCCTTTCTCATCTTTGCATATTTATTATGGTTTTTTTATTTGTGCTTACCATTAGATTGTATATAACATCTTATTCATATAACAGTCTATATCAATTTGATGGTTTCCTATATTTGAACTCATTATTTACTCCTCTTCCCCCACCTTTTAGTATATGGTGGCATATACCTTTTATTTTGTGAATCCCTTGACTGATTTTTATAAGTAAATATATTTTTACTGTTTTGGGTTTTCTACTTTTCATACTCTTATGATCTTTTCTTTCCACTCAAAGAGTACACTTTAACATTTCTTATAGGGCTGGTTTAGTAATCATGAATTCCTTTAGTTTGTTTGTCTGAGAAAATCCTTATCTCTTCTATTCTGAATGATAGCATTGATGGATAGAGTATTCTTGGCTGTGGATTTTTTTCCTTTCAGCACTTTGAATATATCATGCCACTCTCTTCTGGCCTGTAAAGTTTCTGCTGAAAAGTCCGCTGATAGATTTATGAGGTTTCCCTTGTATGTAACTGTCTTTTCTCTTCCTGCTTAAAAATGTTCTCTTTATCATTACTTTTTGCCATTTTAATTACTGTGTATTTTGGTGTGGACCTCCTCAGGTTGATTTTGTTGGGGAATCTCTGTACTTACTGGATCTGGATATCTGTGTCCTTCCCCAGATTAGGGATGTTTTCAGCTATTATTTCTCTTTCTTTTCTTGTCTTCTCTTCTTTTCTCTCTCTTTTCTTTTCTTTTTCCTTTTATTTTTGCTTTTATTAAATTCAATTAGCCAACATATAGTAGTACATCATCAGTTTTTGATATAGTGTTCAAAGATCCATTAATTGTGTATAACACCCAGGGCTCATCACTTAGTTCTTCAAATAAATTTTCTGCCCCATTTTCTCTTATTTCTTCTGGGATCCCTATAACACTTGATGGAGTTGCTGGGTTCCCTAAGTCTATTTGCATTTTACATAATTTTTTTCCTCTTACCTGTTCAGCTTGATTACTCCATTATTCTGACTTCCAGTTCGTACTAATTTGTTCCTCTGTTTCCTTTAACCTACTATTATTCTATCTAGTGTATTTTTAATTTTATTTATTGTGTTATTGTGTTCATCTCTGATTGGTTCTTCTTTTTTTTTTAATCTCTTTGTTTATGGTCTCACTGATGTCCTCCACTCTTTTCTCCAGTCCAGTGAATATCTTTATGATTATTACTTTAAATTCACTACCAGGAATATTATTTATATGCATTTCACCTTGATCTCTTGCTGTGGTTTTGTCCTATTCTTTCATTTGGGACAGAATCCTGTGTCTCCTCATTTTTTTCTGACTTTCTGTGTCTGTTTCTCCGTGTATTAGGAAAGTCAGTTATGTTTCTTGCTCTTGAAAATAATGGCTGTATGAAGAAAACGTCCTGTAGTGTCCTGCAATCCGGTGTCCTCAGTTACCTAGAATCTAGTGCTTTGGGGGTTATCTCCTATGTATATTACATGCACCCTGCTGTTTTGTCCTGGTCGATATTTCCTTCAGTACAATCATCTGCAGAGGCTCTCTTTGACTGTTGTAGGCAGAGTTTGGTCCCCGGTTGGGGTGGGGCACCCAGATGTAACAAGGTGTGCCTCAGGCTTCTGCAGGGCCTACTGCTGCCACTGCCACTGCCACCACCACCACCACCACCAAAATGCATGGGTTGGGAGTTATGGTATTGGCACTGGCCTTCTGAGGGAGGGCACTTGTAGCATTGGGACTAAGGCAGGCATGACTGGGAAGGGTGGAACTGCTGAAGAGTTTGGGGGGTGGGGGCAGGGCTTGGTGTAAGCAAGTTAGTGAACATGGGCACTGTGTGATTCCTACAGGTGGCCATGTGCTTATGCTGAGGAGCAGGGGAGGGAGATATCACCTGACAGCTCTTTGTTCCTGGAGGAGTCTCCCTCTGAGATGAGTAAATAATTCTCCCTCCCATATACTGCAGGAGTTTTTCAAACTGCTGCTTCTACCCTGTATCTCTGTGGGCTGTTTGTTGTGCTGTCTCTTTAAGGTAGGGGACTAAGCTTCCTGTTGCCCTCCAGGCTCTTCCAGAACTGGGCCCACTGATTTTTAAAATTCTAAGATTTAAATCCCTTTGGTTGTAAGAACTCACAAAATCCAGCCCCTCTCACTTTCAAAGCCTTTATAGGGATTTGTGTTCCCATGCTAGCTCCTGCTGTGATAGTCTGTTTCTCACTCTTAGCCATGCCTGCAGCTCCCTCCCAACAACAGAGAGCCACAGTCCATTTCATTCCCCCACCACATCTCTATCCTTCCTACCCTCTTCGATGTGGCCTCTTCTCTACCTTTAATTGTGGAGTTTGTTTTGCCAGTCTTCTGGTTGTTTTCTGGATTATTTATACTGATGCAAGTGTTACCTAATTGTATCCATGGGCCGAGGTGAGCTTAAGGTCTTCCAACTCTACCATTCTCCTAGCCTCTCTTCTATAGCTTAATTGTTAAATGAATAACATATGATTATTTTAATGCCAGTATATATTTACATTATCATTTTTAGTGACTACAAAATATCTATTATAATTTAACAAAATCTCAAATAATGTGTGATCAAGTTTTCTGGGGGCAATGACTTTTAGAAAATTCTTAAAATGAGATACTTATGCATATATCTTTATGTAACTCCTACTATTTCCTTAGGATAAGCTATTGGTAATGAGATTGCTGGATCAAAGACAAATCATTTTTAAAGTGATTGGCACGTATTGAGAAATTTTTTCCCAGGGAGTTTGCATTTACTTGTGCTTCCAACAACAGTGTACCTGTTTCTTTATAAACTATTATTATTAAAAGTCAGCATTCAGCTTTTTATTCCCGGCTAAACTGGTGAGTGGGAAATAATAGTACATTGAATTGGAATAAAGTTTCTACTTTAATTTTAAAATTATATGTATTCATTCACTATTTGATTATTACTTTTAATAATTAAATTCTGCAGCTCATGCTTGACTTCAATGGCATATCTAGACATACACATATTTTAGACATAAAACAATTACTTTTTCTAGACTCTCAATTTCTGTCAAATTCAAAACATCCAATAGACTCTTAGTGGAGAAAATTTACATTTGTTTAGGCCACTTGTTTTATCCATTGACAGAAAAAAAAAGATTAGATAGTAAAATAGTACTTTTATATCTTGTTTATATTTTGTTATTTATTGAGAGTTCTGTGTTCCATGTGCTGAATTAAACTTTTTACATGAATAGTCTATGTTTTCCTTACCCATTCTTATGTGGTAATAGTAAAGTATCCCCATTGTAAAAGGTGCCATGGCTCTAAGTGATAAAACCATAATTTGAATTCAAGTTTGTGTGGGACCAGAGTTTGAATTACTAATAACTGCAATATACTACTTTTTCTAAAGTGGTCTTATACTAATGATCATATGAATCAATTCTTTCTTGATGATGGAAGAAAGATAATTAATGTCATCACATGATACATGTGATAGCAATGTTTTATTCCCTCATCAGAAAGTTAAAGAATGAGAGGGGAGAGGATTGTCTGCTATTTTTCACTTTCTTCAGTTTCTTTTCTTGCTGCCAGATTTCTGTTTAAGCCAGTCACTCAGGGCACAGTGGTTTGTGTGAGAGCTAATACTCTTCTTTTCCCATGGGCACTTGTCCATCCCTGTTCTGTTTCTCTTCATCTCTTCCTGGGGCAACATGTAATCTGCCAGGCCTAACTCATTATTCACCCTTGGGCCTGTATATTTGCCAGAAGTTAGAACACTGGCCTGTGTGGTTATGTGGTCCTTGGTCTCTGCCCTCTGGGAGTCTAGGGTAAGAGATCTTGTCACTTTGGAAAGGATTAATCCTGCTGTCTCTCAAGCCACCAGTCCTGTTCCATTGGTCCACAAGCCAAGTTTTCTCCCCATTCTATAGAAAGCAGTAGCATACCAGCCAAGATGTGGCTTGGGCTTCTGTTGTTTATAGACTTGCAGAGACTGTGGAATGGGGGCATAACTGTCCACAAGTATCTCCAAATATTTCTTACAATTTAACCTTTGTTTTCCTTTATGGAAATAAATTTTCCACTGTGCAGATCTGAATCTGTAGCAACCCTTGCACAAACATGTATATTTACCCTCATATTTTCCCATCTTTGAGACTAGCAGAATGGGAATTCTATATAGCCAGATTTATACTGATTTACACAACAAGAGGGACTTTGTTCATTTGCTCCTTTCACAAATATTCAGTGCAGAATGAATGTATGACAAACACAAGAAATAGAGGGGTGAATCAGACAGACTAGATGTTCCCTTCATGGGATGGCAGTGGGGTAAGTAGACAGCACTAACAAATAACCAAATAAATGAGATTTTTTATACATGCTATGAAATAAATAAAAGTAAGATGTTGTAATAAAAAGTGATGGTTTAGGGTGGTGGGAAAGTCTACTTACAATTGAATGTCAGTGAGAAGGTGACATTTGAGCTGAGATTGAGTGACTAGAAGGCACCAGCTATGCAAAGATCTAGAAACAGACAACTCTAGAATGAGGGAACAACAATGACAAAGCCTCCAGGGAGCAAAAGATCTTGGCCCATTCTAGGAGGGCAATGTGGCAAGAGCACAGGGAATGAAGGGTAAGGAGGGAGAGAGACGTCACAGGTAAGGGCAAGTCAGATTGTGTGGGACCTAATGGGCCATGGAATTTAGATTTTATTCTAAATGCAATAGAAGATTACTGAAGAATTTGATGTGCAAGTTTGAAAAACAAATCTGTTTCATGTTTTTTAAGCATTACTCTGGCTTTTATGTGGATTATAAAGGAGCACAAGTAGAAGGGAGACAACCATCCGGGAGACTTTTTCAGGAATCGAAGCTGGAGATAACAGTGACTCAGACCAGGATGAAAATAGTGAAAATAAAGAGAAGTAGACAGATGTGGAATATGTTTTTTAGTTGGAAATGTTTGTTGGTGGATCATATGATGGTAATGATGATGTTGAGGTGAAGGAAATAGAAGAATCAAGAATAATTCTAGATTTTTCCCCTGAGCAATTGGGTAGAAAGTGACATTTACTGAGACAAGGAAGATTCAGGAAAGAACAATTATCAAGGAGTGGAAGTTAAGATCTCTGTTAGGCAGAATTATAATTGGTATGTCCTTTAGATATCCAAGTGAGAATGTCAGTCAGGTATTTAGATTATGTGGAATTTAATTAAGATTAAAGAATCATTTTTTAATTAACTGAATCTGAAATTAAGAGAGCCTCAAATGAAAATATGTAGTTTTGTATTAGGAAAAAACCCTCAATCTAGCATCTCTATTTCTGTCCGTGATGCCATTTTTTTCTCATTATGCAATGCCTTAGTCTATTTGGGCTGCTATAACAAAATGCCATAGACTGGGTGGCTTATAAACAACAGGAATTTATTTCTCGTAGTTTGGGAGACTGGAAAGTCCAAGACCAACGAGATTATATACTTAAATACTTCACTAAGTAACAAAGCTAAACAGATGAAATCTAGGTGGGGACTAAATGAAAGAAAGAACATGGGCTTTAGAGACAGAAA
>NW_023248851.1:0-8499 GCF_002007445.2 Ailuropoda melanoleuca | reverse complement strand
CCTCTTGTCCCTACAGTCAGGCTTCCCAAGGTTGAAAAAAACTCCTCCATTTCCTTCTGCAGCAGCTGGTTCCTCTTCTCCGCATCTTCCCGTGCCCGCTCTGAGTTCCTCAGCTTTATTTCCAGCATTGTGTACTTTTTCTTTTCCTGGTCCAGTTCTTCTTCTAGCCATGACATTTGTTTCCTCAGGTTGGCACTACTTTCTTCGAGTCTTTAAAATCAAGAAGAAAGACAGTGTTTTAGCCTTTGGCTGGCTGGGTTTGGCAAACGTGTGCCTGCGTGCACTCCTTCCAAAGGAGCTGGTCAGGCGGCCCACGGAGGGGAAGGACGCGTGCAGGCTCAGACCTGGCCCTGGGACAGGCCCCACAGGCCTCAGCAGCTCCTCGCAAGGCCTGGGCCCTCACCCCCAGGAGACCTCCCCTCGGCCTGTGATCCAGAAGTGCCAGCGGGAGCATTTAGCCCTTTGGCACTCGAGGCTGGGAGCCTCCCTGAGTCCTCACTATATAAAGTCCACTTGCCCTCCAGCCCAGCCAACTGCTGAGGAATGGATTGCCAGCTGGCAGAAAGCAGGACTGGTCCCCAAATGGAGAGGGAAGTAGGAAACTGTCCCCTCGCCTTTGCTTGTCTGTGAAGCCCCTTGTACTCTGGCTTCCCTCTGGCTGCCTCACCTCCCATGGCCCCCCCAGACCCCAGCCAGACACTGCGATGCAGGGGAAACCCCGTTCGGGTTGTCCCCGCCACTACTCCTTGTCCTTCATACCCCAGCTCAAGTGTCTCACCCTCAGTGACACTTCTCTGGATCCTCCCCAGGAGGCCACATTAGTGTTCCTTAGGCCACCACAGACCTGCTTCTCTGCAGGCTGACACCACACTACAAAGGCCGGTACATCCGTCTCTTTGACCAGAGGACTACCTCCTGTAGGGCCTTTGGGGCATGCTGAGCCCAGCCCCCGGGAACCAACACTGGTGTTTGAGCCCCAGCCCGGCTCTTCATGAAGCAACACAAACTTCTCTGAGTCCTGGTGTGCTTTCTGAAAAAATGCAGGGGCCAGTCCTTCCCCCAAGAGCTACAGCTATGATGGACCAAGACCACCACGCTCAGTGCACAGCACCACACCTGCTACGTGGCGTAACCTGTACTGGAGTAAGTGTCCACTCCCCACCCGTCCAGGGTGAGGCCCAGGCCTCCACCCTCAGTCACTGAACACAGCATGAAGAAGGCAGGAAAGCTGCCTGTGCCCCAGCCCTCCATCTGGGGAGCACGGGACATGCTGTGAGACAGAGGAACCCCCAAGGTGGTGGCAGCAGGACCCCACAGACCCCTCATTGCTGCTTCTCTGGCTCCACGCCCTCTTTGCTCGTTCTTCCTCTCTGCCCTGGTGTTCTCAAGCTCGGGCCTGGGCCTCCTGTCTTGTCTCTATGTGGTTCTTTGTGTGACCTCATCCGGTCTCCAGAGCCAAAGCCTCATCTCCATGCTGACGGCCCTCCACCTCTATCTCCCTCAACTCCACTCAGAAACTTCATAAGCATTGCACCCTAACAGCCCGCAGGTGGCTCCTGACCCTTCCTCTCCAAACCACTTCTGCAGTCCTGCTGTCCCACTCAGCGAACACCTTCTTCCACTTACCCCACCAAAACAAAAAAGGTTGTGCCCTAAGTCAGTTTTCTTTCACCCCGCATCTGACCATTAGCAAAACCGTCCAAACGTGTTCGGAATCTGGCTCTTCTATCTCAGCCGCTGCCCCTTAGGTCCATGCTACCCGTATGTCTAGCCCGGAGCCCCACACTCTGCCCTCCACCCCCTCTCTCACACTCCCCTCGTCCCCACACTTACTCCACCTGCCTCTTCCACCACAGCCCCTGGGCTTCTGCACCTAGCCTTCCCTCTGTCCCAGCACGGCCTTCCACCCCTCTCCCCACCACACCATGCTCCCCTTCGCTTCACCCTGCTTTGTTCTCCTCCTTTATCTAACCTCCTAACATGCCATAGATTTTTAAAATCTGTCTTGTTTACGGTCTCTCTCCGCCTCCAACCCCCAAACACCACCAAATAAGAATGAGGGCAGAGGTTGTGATCAGTTTTGGTCTTGGCTGTGTCCCCAGCATCTCGTACAGTGTCTACACATCATAGACACTCACTGAATTCTCTCTTGGGAATACAGGAATGGGCACAGGGGAAGGGTTCTGAGTCCTGGGAGGCAGGGTGGAAAGCTGGTTTCCCCCAGCCTCCAGACCAGACCCAGCGCTGACTGACTCCTATGTGCCGATGTAGTCCCGGAATACCTGCTGTATGGGGCTCCATTCTTTCTTGTGCTCGGACCCTATAGACCAGGGCGGGACCGGATTTATAGGTCAGAAAACTGGGGCCAAGGGCTAAGAAGCCTGAGACGCTGGTAGAAGCACCGCACATGGGCCAGTGCAGGCTCTGCTGGTGACCTTGGATGGAGAACCTGGTGCCTCAGAGCTGGAAAACACCCTCTTCCCAGGGAGGCTGGAGGGATCCAACTGGGACCATCTGTGAGCAAACTTGGAAGGCTCAGAATATGGCTCAAGGCCTCCTTCTGTGACCAGGGAAGGTAGGAGGCTAGGCTCAGCACAGCCAGCTCCCTCCCCATAGGAAACTGGATTACAATCCTGGAAGGAGTCCTCATTCCGTAGCAGGCCCAACCATGGTCAGCCAGCCGGGTTGGCCTAGGGCCTGCATGGCATGTGGGCACTTCCTTGGGTCTATGCATACACAGGGACCCCCATGCTGAGCCCCTCCATTAAAGGTGCTCTGAGCAGCTCCAGCTGCGGTTCGGATGCACTCCCTCATTCAGCAGGCCTTTATGGAGCTCTGACCACACCTCAGGCTCTGCAGCTCCTGAGCCTTTCCAGACAGGACCCCATCCCTCCATTCCCAGCCCTGTCCTGGGGCACGCTCTCAGAAAAGTGGCTTCCGGGAGCTGGCTGCTCTGAGCCGCGGCCTCAGAGAGGCTTTCTTTCAGAGCCAGAGGCCATGACCAGAGGCCGACTACCCAGGGCCAGTGGTGTCCTGTGAGCTGCTGGCCGCAAGGGCTCTGCCCAGCCCCAGGGGTGCCAGCCTCGCACTCACCCCATGGCTGCAGTCCTTTACCTTTTTATACTGGTCTCGTACTCAGTCCTCTGCCGGCACAGCTCCGCCCTGAGCTCCGTGACCAGGTCCTGGAGAGCCTCGGAGCAGCGGGCATAGTCCTGGGTGGGGCTGCCTGGATCGCTGGGCTCGCTGCTGCTGATGCAAGTGCCCACCTCGTCCAGGCCACGGCCCAGGTCCGGGGATCTGCAGTCCTCGCTGCTACTGGGGAAAGGGGAAGGCTCGAGGGCCCCCTCAGTGTGCAGGGAGCTGCAGGCAGACGAGTCACTGGCCCGGCAGGCCGTGCAGCTGCTGACTGAGCCTCTGGCCGATGCCTCGTAAGAGGAGGCCCCGGACCACGCTGTGCTAGCCACACTGGGGGTGCTGGGAAAGAGGCCGCTGGGCGGGGGCACATTGTCGTAAGTGGAGAGTCTCTGCGAAGAGCCTGAGTCCTTGAGCCGTTCTCCCGAGGAGGGCCGGCGGTGGCCGCGCAGGGAGGACAGCCCGTTCATGAGCCAGTTCCCTCCGGAGGAGATGATGGGCACTTCCAGGGAGAGGCTGCCCACCTTCGGGCTCCAAGAACGAGACCCTGACTGCCAGAAGGAAGACTTCCAGTTGGGCAGCATCTGCACTTTCTTCCCAGGGCTGGTGGCGGCAGGGCTGCCTTGGCTGCCCAGGCCCGTGGGGGAGGTTCTAGACAGTGCTGCCACAGTGGCCCCATCCAGAGACGAGGTCCTGTGTGATGGCAGACCAGGGCTGCTGGGGCTGCTGGGTTCCGGCTGGCCGTCCCTCGGGATCTCCTCGGAGCCCCACCCCACTGTGCACAGTGGGCCCCCACATGGGGAGCTCGGCACTTCCTCAGCCCTCGGAGTGAAGAGCTGGCTGTGTTTGCGGATCAGGACGGCCATCATGCTGGACCAGAGAAGTGCCTGCCAGGAAGAGAGAGTGAGAAAGCCTGGCTGTGGATGTCTCCAGTCCAGGCTCTCTAGACCAGACCCAACCCAGGGTGCCTGCAGTCTGGAACCACGCCGCCCCTCAAGAGAGGACTCAGCAAAGCTTGCCATCTGCCCTTCCACAGGAAAGGACAGCCACCACAGCCTCCAAATGTAGCACAGACAGGAGTCCCGCCTGGGAACCCCCTTCCGTGAACACAGAGGGGGCACTGTGCCTCCGGCCCACTCCGTCCCACTGGGTGTGGGGAAGAAGCAGGCACTATGCCCATGGAGGCTGCAGGGTGAGCCAGTGGCAGGCTGGCACCGGAAACCGGGACCTAGACATCACAGCCTTCTCGGCTGCCCCACGTCACTCCCTTGTACTGCCAACGAGGGCTGTGCCTGACTGTCCACATTCTGCGGGGCACAAGGCTCTGGGTCAGGGACAGAGATGTCTTACAGGTGCAAGTAGATACACACATACACACGATCCCACATACACACAGTCACAACACATGAATGTACACAGCCCCCAACATGCACAACCTGCCTTCCCCCCACCCTACGCTCTCTCTCCCTCTCTCATACACACAAACACACACACACAAGGACAGACACTATACCTCTTCTCCAGGCCACGGCCCCTGAGATGCAGCCCGTGGTGCCTGTGGTTCCTGCCACTGGGAGTTGAGGCTCAGCACAATGGGACAGACCATGGTACCTATCCTCATGCCTTGTTCCCTCCTGTTACCCTCCACCAAAGACCAGAGACTGGGAAGGTTTCTAGGTGATAAAGAAGGAGGGGTGGGTGGGTGGTCCCTCCTGATAGAGGTAACTAAGAATCCTGGAAAAAATTAGGAACCCTTAGCCAGAAAACTGGGTGAAGCAGGAACTCAGTGTTTGCTTCTGGGCATTTGTTCAGCCTAGCAGGCTGAGAACCTGGGGGGCCTAGGATGGGCGACCAAGCTAGGCAGGCCGAGGGGGGCTCTGAGCAAGAGTGCCTCCCCAAGAGCTACACCCCAGGCTTGAGGGGACACAGAGCTCCACGGCCCTCCCCCACACTCCCATCTCTCCCAGGTCATGCTCAGCAAGGAATGGCAACTCCAGCCTCAGCTCGCCTGGGGCCAGGGGCAGCAGCTCCAGCTGGCTCTGTGCTGGGTGAGTCCTCGCCAGCCTCTACACACCTCAGCCGGGACGGCTGTGGGGCTCCTGACCGTGGGCCGCGGGACTCCCACGCTAACCCCTCTGGGACAGTCTTCCACGGGCCTCCGAGCATGGGCTCTAGCTTCTGGACCAGCCTGTACCCGTGCCCTTTGGTAAACCTGGCTGACAGTCACCTTGCCTCTCCTCAGTTTCCCCATCCGTAAAATCGTGCAATAACCACAGCATGAGCTTGTGAAGCTGACAATGTGATACAAGCAGGCGCTCCTAGAGGCCGCAGGCAGCTGCTATTGCTATTTTTTAATCATTATTTACTCCCCAGGGTACGTCTCTGACATCCAGGAGCCTGTGACAATTACTTAATAACATTTACTTAAGGAAAGCAAAAACATCAGTGTGTATTCAAGGGCAAGGACACTGACCTCTTCCATCCCCCAGCCTCTCCTGCCATTCTAATTGCTCCCAAAGACCCCATCCACAGGGCAAAGTTCCTTTTCCTTTTATAGCTGGGCCCCATGGGGTCAGGGAGGGGGAAGGGAGGTGGTCTGGAGACCCCTGCCAGGTCCCCCGGAACACAGCCCCCTCCCACCAGCCTGGCCCTGGGCTGGACTGATGCAGAGCAATGCTTCTGAAGATGCGCCTGGGACCAAGGGGAGACCAGACCTGGGCAGCCCCCAGCACCGCCATGCACACCTCCACCATTACCTTCCATGATGGTTACTGGGTCTTCTATCTGTGGCCGAAGTATGTTGGGTCCAAAAACGGTTGCCAGGTTCTGGACACTCATCTTGTTGACATTTGAGTGAGACTGAACTTCATCCAGAAACCTGTACAGTAAGGAAGAAGCAGCTGGCGGAAAAGCAAAAGCTGATGCCAGATCTGCTGGGAGCTGCCTGGCCTCCATGCCCAGCCGTGTCCATGCATGTCCGCGGCTGCTGGGCAGAGCCAGCTGCCCCTGCCAAACTCAGAAGAAGGCAGAGCTTCCCCTCTGAAGGGTAGGAGCCAGCCATCAGAAGCTGAGGCCGGCGGGACAAGGGCCCGTTGTCAGTGTGGAAGCAGGACACACGACTCTCCCGCCTGCAGAGGGGGCAGATGCCCAAGAAGGCCCAGACCCCTCAGGCGTGGGGCTAAGTGAGGGCCACCCTGCCTGCCCTCGGAGTCCAAGCACCTGGGTTGAGGCCACTGTGCTCGGGAGGCAGACCCTTAGGGGAGGGGACAGCAAGAAGCACCCAGAGAAGGCTGAAGGGTCACAGCATGTGTCACCGGGGACTATGTACCACTGTCAGTTCCCACGGGGACCGTAAGGTCCATGATCACAGGGGCTGTGTTCTTTTATGCCCCTTGCTGGCTCCATCAACACGTGGGGAGGAGTGTGGGGTGGAGAATGCCCGAGGCCCCCTCTGTGAAGGGAGCTGAGCCAGGGCACAGGGATGGGAAGCTCCCTGCCCCTCGTCACTTACTTGCAGATATATCTGAGCAGGTTGTAATTGGCCAGGGGAAGGCTGCTCACTTGTTTAGCCAACTCCAGAGTCCCCTTGGGATTGAAAGAAAAAACAGCATTTCAAAGGCCAGCAGTGAGATTCCAGGTCCTTCTGCTGGAGGGAGGGTTGGGAGGGGGGCAGGAATCGGAGTCCAGACCTCCAGCCAGGTCCCAGAAGGTACCACCACCTCCATCTCCCTCTGAGGAATGGCGAAGCCAGCCTTGGGGAAGACCTACTTTTGGGGAACTGGTGTGAAGGGTATGCCTCTGCAGGGCTAAGGAGGAACGTCAGGGCCACGGCTCAGCACACTTACGGAGGCACAAGTATTTGCCAGGTAAAGACTCCTCATCTCCCACAGGGCCAGGAGGTCGGCAAATAGTCCTTCCCCACCCAAAGCCAGCTTAGGGCTGCAGGCAGGCACTGCAGCAGACGGGGAGGGTAGGTGTGGGAGCCCTCTGTCCTGGAAGCCATCTCAAATTCTTTTGTTAGGAGGCAGGATATAAACAGATGAAAGGTCTGGTGGTTTCTGAACCCTGTGGCTGGCCTGGGTAGCATAGCAGGAGTCCCTACCGTGTGGGGGCCCACACCTGGGCCCCAGGCACCCAGAACCATGACTGGAACTCGGCCTGCATTAGGAGGTCGCTGCCCCTCCCGGAGACTGAGGCCTGCACACAAAGAGGACCCTACACAGACGGGGCGCTCCAGCCACCCCTCACCGGCGTGCACAGAGCAGGGCGCTCGGGGCCCCCTTCGCAGAGCAGGAGATTCAAGGCCTCCCACCTTACAGAGCAGGCTGGAGGCCACGATCTATTGGCCACAAAAGTCACCAAACGTCTGTCTGTGCCGCGCTCCAAACACCCGCCTCCCAGCAGGCCCGCCTCCCAGGATGGGTCCCCAGGAGCCACTAACCTCCCCCTCGTCCTTGGTGAGCAGCTGGGCACAGCTGAGGAAGTCCTCATACCTGGCGAAGGGGACCACGGGCTCAGGGAGCTCCCGCAGGTAGAGCTTCAACAGGGAGGCCACCGTGTGCACGTCTGTTGTGCTGTGGGCAGGGGGACATGCATGAGGCCTGGGACACCAGGGAACCCCAGAAGTGGCCAGCACCTTGGGCCACTCCCCCAGGGGCAGCCTCTACTCTCACATCCACATGTGTGCTCACGTGTGCACAGTTAGCCAAGGAACTGGAGAGTGAAGGGTCCCCTTCTGCTGGCCTGGTGGTCACCCTGGGGTCCTCTGGAGGGCAACGTGAGAACAGCTCTGCTCCCAGAGGGGGTGCCTGATGGGGAGACCGAGCTTGCTCCCCCCACCCCCAGACTGGCTCACCAACAGAAGGGGTGGGGCCACGTCAAAGGTACCTGCCATGCTGGCCTGCTGAGCTCCTGGAAAGAGCAGGCATCCCTGGGCACTGGCCATTAGGGGCCAGGCAGGTCAGAGGTCAGGCCCTTTCCCTCGGCCTCGAGGTTCCTATTCACATTATAGAAGCCTGGGCTTCTACGTTCATCACACTGTTTTCAACACCCCAGTGCCCTGCCTGTCCACTCGGAAGCCTCAGTCTCCTGCACCCCAGCTTGGAGCTTCCCAGGCTGGTTTGCCCCCAAAGGAGGGCAGCAACCCTTGGCCTATTGGCCTCTGGGTTCAGGTCCTGGTCTGTGGTCTTGGCACCTCTTCTAAGCTTGTCTTCCTGGATGGGCCTGGGCCTTAGGTATTTCATCTGCTTTTCTAGGGCCCTGGATTTATTTTTATTTATTTTTTTATTTTAATGATTTTTTTTATTATGTTAGTCACCATACAGTACATCCCCGGATTCCAATGCAAAGTTCGATGCTTCATTAGTT
>NW_023248850.1:0-8337 GCF_002007445.2 Ailuropoda melanoleuca | reverse complement strand
TTTGCACCAAAGATGTCTCAAGAATTCTTTCTTGGTTGTCGGCTCTGGACTCCACCCCACCTCACCTCACCAGTATCCCACAACCTCATCACCTATGCCTTACCCCTTGGACATTTGAAGTAAAATTGAGGCAAATCAGAGTGTAAAGGAATGACTGGATGATGCTTTGAAGCAAAACAGAGCTCATTCTTTTTCTATGCTCTACCTCTAAGTCCCAAGTCTAGAGCCTCCTCAGTTTCTACTCTTATCCTAGCATTTACTGACTTACTTATTCAAATATCTGTTTCACTCCTACTATGTACCAGGCACTATGCTTTGTCATCCATTCCCTGCAGCTCCCAGCACAATGTCTAGTCCTTTGCAAGGGCTCCATAAAGGTTTATTCCCTGTGAGAAGAAAGGATGCCCTGTTTCCTTGGATTACAAGAATCTGTGAGGCTTGGATCAGATTTGGTTTTCTTTTTTGCATTCTAGAAGGTCATCAAAATAGAAGATTGTCTCTCTGAGAGTAAAAACTGGACTCCTAAAATACATCACTTGATTGAAAATCTTCAATGGTTACCACCACTTTCGGATTAAACTATATACTTCTTAGCATAACATTCAAGGCCCTGCAACATTCTATTGCACCTCCAAGTCTTTCTCCAAGATTGTTATACCCAAGTTTTTCACAGAAGACGCCTGCTTTAGGGCTTTTGTCCTGGAAACACCAGGCCTGAAAAGCATTTTCTCCCCTTCCACAAGCAGAGGTCACTTACCCTTTAGGGCCCACCCAAAGTTCCCCTTTCCTTTTAGATGGGTCATGATTACTAACAGGCAGAATTATTTCGTCCATCCTGAGTGCTCCCTGCATACCCTGAACAAACACTTGGGTTTGACTTACCATAGTCTGACTTTTTTCTCTTTTTCTTTTTCTTTTCTTTTCTTTTTTTTTTTTTTACTTACTAAATTTTCCTGCCACACACAGAGAAACACACATTTCTGAAGACTCACTTTAGAATACCCTCTGTCAGCGCAGGAATTAGGCGTGTTAGCATAGGAATGAGGCTTTCCATATGTTACTGATCTTGAATCAATGACTTTTTTTAGTGGAAAAGTTTCAAATATACACAAAAGTAGTGAGAACAGTATAATGAATCTCCACGTATACATCATCCAGTTATGATCAACTCATAAACATTTTGTTTGTAACCCCCACTTTGGCCCCACTGAATTATTTTTAAGCATATCAAAATATTTAAATCTATTTCTTAAAAAATATAACCACAGTTATCACAGCTGTTAAAAATAATTACTTAATTTCAATAAATATCCATAATTTCATCCAAACATATTTTGTGAAAGAGCTATTTAATGCCCCCATTTTTGTTGGTTAATTTGTTTTTCAATTTTGAAATCGTGGAAAGAATAGAGAAAAGAGGAAAGAGATCTGGGAAATCGCGTAATTAAGTTGCAGAGAGTCTGAATGTCCAAGATGAGAATGAAAGAATCTGACCTGGTTTGGGGTGAGAGAAGTATATTCTACTACTTCTCTGGAGGAGGAGGGTGCGATTTCAGGCCGGGTGATGCAGGAGAAGGTGCGGAGGGGAGAGGGTTACTACCTCCGTTGGGAGTTCCTTCTGGATAATCCCACCGTGGAGCTAGGAGGCAGCGCTTTTTTGGAGGCCTGATTTCCCGCGTATTTCCAGGTGGGAGCGTGGATCTCCCTGAGGCACAAGGTTGGTCCCCCATAAGGATTATAGGACTGGGCGTCAGTTCTCTCTGGTGGGCCCTGCGAGGCCGAGACCTGAGATGGCGGCGGGTCCCTTGCAGGCACAGAGCTTCCTCCCGGTTTCGCGTTTACCGTATTTCCTGTATCCTGAAACGCATATCCCCTCTCCGCCTCCGCCCTCCCCTCCCTACCCCACCCTATTTTAATGTTTTTACAGGGAGGGTCTTAAGAAAACGAGGCCTATATTTAATATTTAATGTTTTTCCTCTTCCCGTCCCCCCAAATGTAATTAAATCTATGTTCTGTCTTATACAATCTATGCAATTTTAAGATTAGAAGAAATTTAGGTTTACTCCTAAATGATAAACTTTGCATAGATTGTGGAAAAGCGCGCGGGGTGGGGGGGGAGGTGCGCAGGTGTGGGGGAGGTGGGAGAACAAAGAAAGTATCCAAAAGCTAAGGGCTTTACTATAGAGTTGCCAAAGCACAATACAGAGCCATGAAACTACCTAGGACCATTTAAAAAGCAATATGCAAACGCGTTAGTGGACTAAAGTGCGCAATAGCACACTAGCATTGACCATGGTAATTGAATGTGGAAAATAAAGTCACCGTATATCAAAAAATGTAACGTCACTTATTTCTTCGTATTTTAACAAATTAGAAATCTCTGAAGGCTTACTTTTTTAAATGTCTAATGTTTTTAAATGTTTCAACATGTATATAATTTCAGTTGATGAATCTCGATCTCAACTGATGGAATGTCATACTTTAATTGGCAATGTTTTTGTTCTATTTCCCAGAGTTATGGAAAATAATAAATCATCTTACTATCTGGTGTATTATATTCTATGATATACGGTAAGTAACCAGAGGAGGGTGCAATATGGCTTAGAAGAAAAGGCTACTGGAACTTCTTAGACCTTCATCATTCAAGTCCATCCTCCTATGTCTATGTACAAACTAGACCACACTTCTACACCACTGTCCTCAGTGTTTTTTAGAAAAGAGAGTTCAATCCTTAATGTCAAAATGGAGCTTTTAAAATATTCTGTTATTTATAAGCTCTGTGATATTTAAGTAATCGTTTAAACACTTAGAGCTATAGTTTCCAGGAGATAATAATTTCTTCCTTTTAAAACTATTGCCATAATCAGGGATCATGTATTTAAAGTATTTATTAACCACGATTGCCTCTCATCTTCACCATCACTACCTTCCTTTAAGTACCAGTGGAGCCCTTTACACAAACTAGACACTAAATAAATGTTTGGGAAATAAATGACCCTGCGGTTTTCTACCAAATGCTACTAATAGAGAAAAATATTGTATCAATGGGTTAATGAAAACATGTAAAGGGAAATCAAGAGAAGCAATGCTTTAGATTTAGAAAAGCAGTTGGCACTAGACATAACATGTGGGAATCACCAACATAGATCTGGTAGTTGAAGTCCTGGAGATGAATGTTATCCTCAAGAGAAAATATAGAGAAAAAAGAAGTGGGCTAATGACAGAAAATTGAGTAATTGTAGACTGAAGAAGAGTAGTCTACAGCAAAGGCTGAGAAACAGTAGCCAAAGTCAGGGGAGAGGACTCTAACCTAGTGTTTCTCACTCTTGGCACTACTGACATTTGAGGCCAGATTCCTCTTTGTGGTAGGGGCCTGCCCTGTGCATTGTAGGATGTTCAGCAGTATCTCAACACAGGGCAGTAGCACATCCTCACCAGCTGTAAAACCAAAATGTCTCCAGACACTGCCAAATGTCCCCTGGGAGGCAAAATCATCCCCACTGAGAACAATTGGTCTATCCCTAATCCTCAAAACTTCCTCCTTTCCTAGTTTTTTTTTTTTATTTCAGTGAATGTCATCCCTTCTACCCAGTTATACTGTAGAATATTTCATTGTTTTCCGAAGTAAATGAGGTAACATTTTTGCTATCTTTTCAGATGAGTCTCTCAATCTTCAAGACAAAAGACCAAGAGTAAAAGTTGAAATTAAGTTGTTTCATAGCTACCATTTTAGTAAATTAAAATAAATGTTGCCTATTTTAGTAAAATAACAGGAATTAAAAATTATATCAAATCCAGGTGTGTTACACTTATGGTAAACATTTGACTTGTGAAAACAGTCCCAACTTAAACCTGCTGCCATCAACCTGGACTATTTATATTTCAACTGGATTTATTTTTTTATTTTTAATTGTGGTAAAATAAACATAAAATTTTCCATCTTTATCATTTTTAAGTGTACTGTTTAGTAGTGTTGAGTATATTCAAAATGTACAACCAGTCTCCAGAATTTTTTCATACTAATTAAAAAAAATTTTCCCCTTCTCCCAGTCCTTGGTAACCATCATTATACCCCCAACTGAATTTTGTTTATTTTTGTTATACTAAAATGGAAAACTAAAGCCTTTTACAGCTAGGTCTCAAAATGATTTTTCCCCATCACCTTTTCCAAGTTAAACTTTTTTTTTCTTTAAGCATTGAAGAACCAGGTGAATGTGAATCATGAAACCAGAAGAGGGCACTATTAGGCTGAAGGGCTATCAAACCAGATTTGAGAAGTGTTATAGATCTGAATTTCTTTCATAATTTAAAGTGCTCAAAAGATGACAACAGAGGGGAAACAACAGTCTCTTCTATAAATGGTGGTGGGAAAACTGGATAGCCACATGAAAAAGAATGAAACTGGATCACTGTTTTACACCATACACAAAAATTTTCTCAAAACAGATTAAAGACTTGAATGTAAGACCATACACCATAAAACTCCTAGAAGAAAACATATGCAATAACCTCCTTGACAGCAGTTTTGGTGATACAATTTTTTATATCTGGCTCCAAAGGCAATAGCAACAAAAGCAAAAATAAACAAATGGGACTGCATCAAACTAAGAAGCTTCTGCATAGTGAAGGAAGCCATCAACAAAATAAAAATGCAATGCACTCAATGGGAGAAAATATTTGCAAATTGTATATCTGATAAGGGTCCCAAATCCATAATATATATAAAGAACTCATACAACTCCATAGCAAAAAAAAATCTGATTAAAAATGGACAGAGGATCCGAATAGACATTTTCTCCAAAGAAGATAAGCAGGTGGCCAATAGCTTCATGAAAAGATTATCAACATCACTCATTACCAGGGAAATGTAAATCAAAACCACAATGAGATATCCCCTCACACCTGTTAGAATAACTATTATCAAAAATATAAGAAATAAGTGTTGGTGAGAATGGGGAGAAAAGAGAACAATTGTACACTGTTGGTGGGAATGTAAACTGGTGCAATCACTATGGAAAACAGTATGAAAGTTCCTGAAAAAAATTACAAACAGAACTACCATATGATCCAGCAATTCCACTTATGGGATTTATCCAAAGGAAACAAAAAATAACTCAAAAGGATATATGCATTCACCATGTTCATTGCAGCATTATTCACACAATAGCCAAGATAGTAACAACCTAAGTGTCCAATGATGGATGCGTGTATAAAGAAGAAGTGGTATACACACACACACATACATGCACACAAACACACATTCATACAATGCAATATGGCTCAACCAAGAAAAAGCATGAAATATTGCTATTTGTGACAATATGGATGGACTTATAGGGTATTATACTAAGTGAAGTAAGACAGAGAAAAAAAATACCGTATGATTTTATTTACATGTAGAGTCAAAAAAACAAAGCAAATGAACAAGCAAAGCAAAACAAAACTCATAGATACAGAGAATAGATTGGTGGTTGCCAAAAGGGAGGAGGTTTGGGAAGTGGGTAAAATGGGTAAAGGGGATCAAGAGGTACAAATGTTCAGTTATGAAATAAATATGTCATAGGATGTAATATACAGCATGGTGACTATACTCAATAATATTGTATTGCAAATTTGAAAAATGCTAAGAAAATAAATCTTAAAGTTTCCTATTTATATATATTTGTTTTTTGTAATTTTATGTGGTGGCAGATGGTAAGCGGTGATCATTTCCCAATGCATACAAATTTGAAATATTGTGTCATATAGCTGAAACTAATATAATGTTGTATGTCAATTATACTTAAAAAATGACAACAGAGAATAAAATTGAACCCACCTCTGCATGATATTAATCAGTTTTAATTTGGGGGAGGGTTACTTATTTATTTATTTTTACTTATTTTATTTAAATTCAATTATTTAAGATACAGTGTATCATTAGTTTCAGATATAGAGTTCAGTAATATATCGGTTGCATATAGCACCCAGTGCTCATTACATCACGTGCCCTCCTTAATGCCCATCACCAAGTTACCCCATTCCCTCCACCTCCCCTCCAGCAACCCTCAGTTTGTTTCCTATACTTAAGAGTCTCTTATGGTTTGTCTCTCTCTCCGATTTCATCTTATAGGTGAAGGGAGGGAAAATTTTTGGATTTTTTGAATTGGGAATTTGGTTGGTTAATTCTGATTTCTTTCAGAAATCAACTTTCATCTCAAGGCCAAGAATTTTTCTCTTACATGTACAAATGTAAAGGATTTCTTTGTTAATTGTTTTTAAGTACCAATCTAAGGACAAAAACCATGGAGTTTTTGTAGGATTTTCATAAAATGAAAAAGAGGAATGATTTGGAGTGAGACTAGACATTTTTTTTAATTTTAGGTTTTTAATATAATGTTTCACTAGGGTTTTTTAAAGAATTCTATAAAATAAAAATAAGGAAGCAAAAAGATCTATTAGCTCTTTGCCTAGATAACCACTTTAAACATCCAAAAGATTAAATAAGTGTAAAAGACAAATAATATAAGGTTAGAAAAAGTGAATAGTTCGGAAAGATATCAAATGAAAAGTAAAAATTTTCAAGGTTGACCATTATAATCAGTTTTCAATAATTGCTTGGGGGAGAGGAACCACATGTAAATTTGTGTATCTGTTTACATACACAGATACATGTGTGAAATGCATGTACCTGCACATGTGTTGTTTTTTATTTCACAAAGGTGATCTTGGCCTTGATCATTTCACAACATCACAGTTTTTGCATTTAGTTTTTTGGTATTTTTAACTTCACCATATAGCTTAGTGATTTCTCCATATAATCTTTCTTCTCATTGTTAATTTTTTAATGTCTGCACACAATCCCATTACATAGACTTACATTGATTTTTTATCCATATATCATAAAATTCACCTTATATAGTATGGAATTTGGCATGTTTAAGTATATTCACAAAATTGTGCATCTATCATCACTATTTAATTCCAGAACATTTTCATCACTCCAAAAAGAAACCATGTACACATTAGTAGTCACTTCCAACCCCCCCCCACCCCAGCCCCTGAAAACTACTACTTTATTTTCTGTCTTTATGGGTGTGTCTATACTGGACATTTCATATGAATGGAATCCTACAATATCTGGTCTTATGCATCTGGATTCTCTCACTAAGCATATTTTTCAGGTTCATGATGTTGTACAATGTATCAGTGCTTCACTTTTAATATTTTTAAAACATTTTTATTATGGTAACACACACATGAAGTTTACTATTTTTTATTTTAAAAAATCTTAATCATCTTAATCATTTTGAAGTATACAGCTCAGAAGTTTAGGTGTTATGCAACAATCCTCAGAATTTTTCATCTCGCTAAATTGAAATGCTATAACCATTAAGCAACAACTACTCATTCACCACTGCCCCCAGCCCCTAGCAACCACCATTCTACTTTCTGTCTTTATGAGTTTGGTTACTCTAGTACCTTATTAAAATAGAATTATACAATATTAGTCTTTCTTATACAATATTAGTCTTATTTTGCTTAGTATAATGCCCTCAAGGTTCATTCATGTTGTAGCATGTGTCAGAATTTTCTTCCCTTTAAAAGATGAATATGTGCCAGGATTTCCTTCCTTTGAAAAGCTGAATAATATTCCATTATATGTATATACTACAATTTATTCATCCATTCACCCATTATTGTACATTAGGGTTGTTTCCATCTTTGGACTATTGTAAATAATGCCTCCAAGAACACGGGTATACAAATATCTTTTGAAGGTCCTGCTTTCAAGTTTTATGGATATGACCCAGAGGTGGAATTAATGGATCATATAGTAATTCAATGTGTACTTTTTTTGAGGAAACACTAAAATTTTTTCCATAGTGGTTGCACCATTTCACATATTCACCAACAGTGCACAATGGTTTCAATATCACCACATCCTTGCCAACACTTATTATTATTATTATTATTTGATGTGTCTTTTTTTTTCTGCTTCTTCACAGTCGTTTTTAAAAATGAGGTATGATTGGGGTTCATGGGTGGCTCGGTCGGCTAAACATCTGCCTTAAGCTCAAGTCACGATCTCAGGATCCTGGGATCGAGTCCCGCATAGGGCTCCTTGCTCATGGGGAAGTCTGCCTTTCCATCTCCCTCTGCCTTTTTCTCCCTCTCCCTGCCTCTCCCCCTGCTTGTGCACATGCTCACTCTCTCTGTCAAATACATAAATAAAAAATCTTTTTTTTTAAAGATTTTATTTATGTATTTGACAGAGACAGCCATCGAAAGAGGGAACACAAACAGGGGGAGTGGGAGAGGAAGAAGCAGGCTCCCAGCGGAGGAGCCTGATGTGGG
>NW_023248849.1:0-8283 GCF_002007445.2 Ailuropoda melanoleuca | reverse complement strand
TCTCTCTCTGTCAAATAAATAAATAAAATCTTTAAAAAAAAAAAAAAAAACAAAAAACAAGTGTAAACAATAATCCACCCAACCTAAAAGTTACAGCTTCCCAAACAAGCTTTCTACAACTTTATATAACAAATACTACTTTTCTATTTGTGTGAAGAACAAACAAAATTTCAGGTCACGATGAAAAATTTCTGAAGAATATTACTATTTATAATGTGAAGAGATAACTAGGGCAAACATTCAGCTTCCTATTATATTCCAACACAAGAGCAAAATGAAATAGCTCCATATTAGATCAGATACATAGCAGGCATCGCTGCAGAAATGGCTAATGCCTTTAAGGGGTTCCACGTGGTAATAGCTCATCGGGCATTAAATGATAGCTCCAGAGCCCACAGATTTGAATTAATGCCACTGCACACGAAGGAAGGGGTGACAGGCAATGCAATGTCACAGCTTAGAAGAGAAAGCAAAGGGCTCTGTGGAACTAAGCCCCACTTGAAAGTTTTCATTGTTTCTTGGTGCAATTAAGGTTTCCCCATTAATCTGCAAGTTCTGAATGGAGGGATGGGGAACTCCTCTTCTATTTTCAAAGAACGGAAAACAACCTAAGTCTTTATACATGCTGTTCAGTGAAGGTCATCAATAAGTTACATACGCCCACCCTCTGAATAAATCAGAAATCAGGTTTCTGAGTCACCCTCTTCTGCCTTTATTGGAAGAAGAGATCTCTATTAGGTTCCGCTCTGAGTCCTCAAGGAATCCAAAGATTACATCTAGAATTTTGGTCTAAATTTCGACCGAGAGTCAAAGTGTCTATTTCAAAGCACAGGTTTGATGGTGCTTAAACAGACAGGAGGGGCTACTGATCACACTTAATTAGCTTCCACGGGTGGGTCCATAGCAGCTCAGTACTCACCTGAGCTGTAGCTGTCAGTAGATGACTGAGAAATGGAACGAGACAGAGAGCGACGTCCAATTTTGGTGGGACGTTTGTTGAATTCTTGCTTCTGGTCAGCAAATTGGATCTGCTAAGAAAAAGAACTCTCGTTATATGAAGGAAAACAACCTTCATTCTGAGACAGTAGCTGAAGGCTTGCATTACAGGATCTTACCTTTCTTTGCAGTTGGTCTGATTGTACCAACCCATGTTTGGAATGTTAAGACTTTTTGGAGAGAATGATTTTTCATGTAGAAGGAGTAGATAGAGGACTGGACTGACCATGTATAGACAGCAGTACTCTGGAGGTTGCATATTGGATCAATATCCGACGATTTCCTCATAGTATCTTTCTCCTACTGTTGGAGGTTCCAGCACTTTACAAATCAAAGCTTATATAATTTACTCAACAAATAACATTTTTTCTTTCTCTCTAATTGAATGTTTGTATAATTGTTTGGATTATTCCGGATCCAAGGTGGCATGGAGGCAGGAAGGATCAAAGATCTGACAACTACCTTTCATGATAAAAAGATGGTTCCTTGGTGGGCAGAACACAGACACAGCCCACCAGAGAGAAAGCAGCAACTGACGGCTTTATTTCCTGCAGTTAGAGGCAACTACTGAGTCATTTGAATATTGAGACGAGGAGACTAATGCCAAACTGCATTAGCTTAGCATGCCTTTTAGGGGAATTCATAGCACTTTCATAGCTATAACAACAAATGGAGCCTGTGTTACTACCTTAGAGTTTGCAAATTGTTTTCAGTAATAGGAAAATTCATTGGATCAGAAGCTCTTTGCAAAGTGAAAAATTGGCAAAATTGGCTATTTTGCTAAAGTAGCAATTTATTTCAAAAAGATACAGTACTCTTTCTATGCACTCCCATGGGATATACATGAACTTCCATGTACTCCTCCTAGCACAGCACTTACCACACTGAATGTATCTACTGTATCCTCCATAAAGGCAGGAGCTGTGCGTCTTATTCACCCTTATATGCTCCGGCAATCACATGCTGAAACAATGAATCTGAAGTAGCCTATTCTAGCTTCACTGTCTGTACTTGGTTGAATATTAAGGAAATATGGTAAGCATAAGCCAAATCTAAAGTTAAAAGAATTTTCAGGGCAAAAAAAGCGGGGCAGGGGAAGGTGGGTGAGAAGATGGGGAGGGGGATAGCAGTCCAGCTGAAAACTCTGGCTTTCATTTCACCACCCTCGTTCAAGACAATGATTTTTTTTTTTTAAGAGGCCCATCTAGGAAAAGGAGTAGTAATTGACTTCCCAAAAGCTAGGATGAGTCACTACTTCCTTTGAAAAAAAAGTAACAGATAAACTCTGCCTCAGATAAGCAATGCCCCCTCCCACCCACACACCACTAGAGGGGGCCAACCACTCTGCTTCTCTAGATACGTGGGATCAGGAGTGGGTGGGTGCACACCACTTTACCCCAATCACACTAAACCGTGTAGCTCTCTGGCTGCTCATCTTCTCAATCCAGTTTCCCTAAACTGAGCTCTCTCTAGTCTTCTCCATTTACAGTGATTCCTCCCACCAGGTCTTTTGGCACTAAAGAAGACGAGGCTACGCTAGCTTTCTCCACTCAGAAACATACAGTTCTAAGTCTTGTTTACTCACTAGACACTGAGTCAAATTTAAGAATATTAGAAAGAGACTAACCACTTATATAGAATTAGTTATATACACTTTTCCCAAGAAATAGATGTTTATCTTTTACTGACAACCAGAACGCAGGGCTTAAGTAAGTCATCTCTGGTGCCCAATTCTCAATTCTCCTTAAATGTCATTACATTCTTCACCCCGTAATACAGTCATCTACCCACCCCAGGTGGGGTACTCTGGTACATTCTATCCCTATCTTTTCCACCTTGTCTGAAATCAGAGTCCTTTAAGGTAACCCTCCTTTACCATTTCAGAGAGAAATACCTTCTTCCAACAGGTGAGGGAGGGAAAGAGAGTGTTAGGAGAGGGGCAGCTCACCTTATGCCAGAAGCAGGGATGAAAGCAGCAAAGGAGGGAGAAAGCAGCCGGCCTATTGCAATAATGGCTATCGCGGCAGCAAGCCTGGTTAAGTAAGAGCTTAGCCTCACCTGGGCTTTAATCCCAGAATTGCCATTGACAATGTATTTCTTCTTGTTGTCCAGCATAATGACATTACCAGCCCTACTGCCACCTCTCTGGTCCAGGGACCCTTGTGGCTAGGCCTTTAAACTTTCCTCATCAGCAATTCTGTTGGCTCTGGTTCCAGCTAGCTTTTTTTTTTGGGGGGGGGGTGCTGCCCTTCCCTGGAATCCCTGAAGCAGCTCCAACAACCCCTCCAGCAGTAGAGCCCAGTTTAATAAGGCATTTCTGTTAGTGGCTCATCAACCATTCCTAATTCTGGTAGCTGTTTGGCTATTATTTTTTTTCCCTAAACACCTAATTACACGGATCCTCTGACCTCTAAACCTTAACAAGTCCCTTGACAAGGCCCAACTTGCATGCGCATAACAATAGCTTATTTATATAACCCATGCACTTTTTTGCCTGCTATAATTAACTTGCTAATTAGGTTCCTTTTTAACCTTACCTTCTCCTTTTCCGTGTCAGATGATTTTAGTTAACCTAGTCTCATTAGAAAAAAATTAACTACAGAGTCACTAACACAATGAGGGAATTTATTAAGAAGGTAAGAAAAAAAAATGGTGCCAAATGCTGAGGCAGCCTCTACTCCACACGCTGTGTCCTTGGGTCCGTCAGGCTGAGGACACTGGTTTTAGCTCTGTCACCAAGGAGATCAACTTAGCCTGTTGCTTTACTTTTAATTGTGCATCTTTTACATAGGTTTTGACATATGGCTCCTAGTCCCATCTCAAGATTGTTGCTGACGAGGTGGTGAGTGACTCTGTTTTTTGCAAAGTTTTTCAAAAACTGTGCGTTTCCTGGGAAGTCTGACTACAGAGGAGAATTTCCTATTTCCTCAGAGTCCTCAGAATCACAATGACCTTGTTACATATCAAATAAAGAGTCAAATGAAAGGGCAAAGAATCACATTATTTGTTGATTCCTGGAAAGGACTAAGTGAATAGGAAAGCTACATTCAACTGTTACAGAGACAGGAGTGGGAATGCGATTTGAATTCTTCCTTTAAAAAAAAGAGACTGCTTGTTGAGCACAAGAAAGAACATAAAATGGTAGATTATTTTTGTAGGATAATCTTTATTTTGAGAGAACAGATCTCTGAAAGGATGGAATAAAGGGAGGAGAGCTAATATTTATTAAGTTCCTACTATGTACATATAGCCCTGCATATATGTTATTTCTATTAATCAGTATAAGAATCTTACAAAGTTGGCATCATTATCCCCATCTGACAAATTAGGGAAGGGCAGCCCTGAGAAACAAATGATTTGCTGGAGGTCTCACAGCAAGTCAGCAATGGGACTGAAACAGGAGCCTGTGTTAACGACAGAGCCAAAGTTCTTTCTACCACACCACACCTTATGATATTAATCAGAAGATGAAAAAGTCCCCTGGTCCTAATCCTAGGTACACTAGCCCTACCCCACTCCTCTTAATTTATCTTTAAACTTATTTAAAATTACGCTTAAAAAAAATAAATAGGGGCGCCTGGGTGGCTCAGTTGGTTAAGTGACTGCCTTCGGCTCAGGTCATGATTCCAGGTCCTGCTCAGCGATGGCATGAGGGGTGGGGGAGGAGGGGGGGTGTCCCTGCTCAGCGGGGAGCCTGCTTCTTCCTCTCCAGCTCCCCCTGCTTGTGCGTGCGCTCTCCCTCTCTCTCTTTCTGTCATAGAAATAAACAAAAATCTTTAAAAAAAGATAAATAAAAATAAATAAAATTACACTTTAAATTTACTTTTTTATTAGATTGGGTCTCAGAAATGATATCAGCCCGATGATCTTGGGGCTCTGATCCAACAATTCTGAAATGGCTACTCACAGAATTTGGCTAATCTAACATAGAATGGCTACTCTAACAGCTCTTTATGTAGCAACTTTGCCCAATGTCACTACCAAAAATTGAAACAGAAATTAACTGAACTCAAATATGATTCACTATCACCCATGACAATCCTGATCTCTTACTCATAATTTCACGAAATAAGACAGACCAGTCTTTTTCTGCTTGCAGAGTCAATCACTAAACTGTGCCTCCTAGTACACTCTCAGCTGGTTCTGGGTTTTCCTCACTCAGGTGAAAGCGAACTTGTTGGTCCAAGGCCTAACAGACTAGACCTGAGCCAGAGGGAGCTGCAGATCTATGCCAAATCCAACTAGAAGACATTTAAGGACACTATCACTGACAGGAAAAACCTTACTACTTAACAAGCTTATCTAACAAAGTAGTTCTCAAACTTTAGGTACATCAAAATCATCCACAGGGCTTATCAAAAGGCGGCACTTAGCCCCATCCCCAGAGTTTCTAATTTAGTAAATCTTGGTGGGGCCAAAGATTTTGCATTTCCAAAAAGCTCCCAGGTGATTTAATGCTGCTGGTTGGGGACTACACTTCAGGGAACCACTGCTCTAACACTTAACTCCACACAGGAGTAATGCAGCCCTAATGCTCCTGATTCTCTCCTTGGCCAACCACTTCATCCTATCTGTGCCTACAACCATGGAGGCATATTCACAGGCAGAAAAGAAAAGGTTATTTGAAAGGTCAGAGAATAGAATGAGGCGATCCTTTCTTTATACCCAACACAGGATATAAAGTCCAAATCTGGGTCCAAATCTGATTTTCACAATTTAAGGCTGTTAAGAACAGATGGTTAATACGTTCAGAAAAATAGGACTCATGGGGAGGACAGAAGATCATCTACCCTGAAGAGGATCAGGCCAAGAGAAAACAATTCCTTTTCAAGTACATTAAGTCCTACTACAAAGGGTGATCACCAGTGGTTTTTTCTCTCTCTCTCTCCCTCTCCATTTCTTAACATTTCAGCACTTAACACCGGTAATCCTCATTTGTAAAATGGGAATAATAATAGCTTCTTTGCCTATCTCAAATGTGGCTGAGAAAATTTTTAAAAATGATGTATATAAGAGCGTTTTGGAGACTATGTAATGATACATAAGTATAAAATAAGAACATTTCTATTCTTTTAGGTCAAAGTTCTTCACCTGGAGTCCATGGATGTCTAGACCTGGCCTCCAACATAGAACACAAAATTCTGCGTATGTGTATATTTTCCTGGGTAGAGGGCCCTTAGTTTTCATCAGTTTCTCAAATTGGTCTCTGCTTTTAAGTATCAATCCAGACCCAGAGTTCTAGTCAAGCTACCTCTACCACCATTTACCAGATACCTTAAAGATTTTTCTTTTACTTCCAAGTAGACATGGTTCAAGCATTCTTAGACACATCTCTCTCTTCCAAGCTAAATGAGTTTCCTGAAAAGATTCTTCACCTATAAAAGAGATTATTTTCTAGCCAAAAGAAAATTGGGTAACCAGCTGGCTGGGTACTCAGGAAAGTCAATCAGATTTCCTACGGAAAAGTACCAAGTACTACAGACAGCTTGGATGGGAGGAGGAAGCATCAAAATGCAAAAACTTTAAAAAAAGGTTACTGCTGATCTCCATGCACATAAGAGGAGGTATTTCACCCAGCAGTAGAGACTAAAGATTTCTCAAGGGAAGTCAAAACATTAAAAAGGACAGTCTTTTAAAAGGATATGTTCCCCAACCTTTTCACTGTAAAATTCCTGAACAAGGCTTAAAAATCCTTCACGTGAAAACAGCTAAGGAGCAGAGGCTCCAGAAGTTTTCCAGGGACTGATGGAATGTTAACTTGAAGGTCTACCTTATCAATTTTCAAGATGGGGAGTCTTCAAACTTTGTCCTGGCTTATTTCCCTGCTGGGAATCAGAGATATGAGTACTGTCAGCTGCTGTGTGTGGTCTGAGTCCTATTCTCTAAGGGGTATGCAAGTCCCTTTATTGCTGTTGATCGTTAACAAAGAGGGACATGTTATAATGCACCTCCTCTGCTAAATTTTCCTCCTGAAAGAAGGTTTGGGAGCCCTGTAATGTTTCCTCTGGGGGCAAGGACAGTCTCAGTGGAAATTTAATTACATTAATGTATAAACTGGAACATGAGTCAAACATTTGGTTAAAACCTTTAATTGAAATTTTGGCCCCCAACATGGGAGATGGTTCCAGAGTTTTCTCTCAGGGGATTAAAAGGCACTCTACTATTTCATAGGTAAAGTCTATAGGCAATACACACTAGAGGGTGCTTGATGGCTCACTTTGCTGGTAAGTGGATACCAGAGGCAGCCTAATGAAGCACTTCTAGACCAGGTCAGATATTAATGACTTACGTGGTACCTGACAAAGAGCCTCAGGAGGTTAATCTTTGGCAAGGAAATGATAGATGGAAAAACTGAGTTATTGAAGACAAGCCCCACCCTACTCTTTCTTGCTGTTGTTAAAAAATTTTTGCTGATTAAAAGTATTTTCCCGGTTTTTGAGAGAGAAGGGCAAAGAAATCTCTAAGTGAGAATGCCATAATGGAAACAAAGCAGAGTGTGCTTTATTAAAGAATGCTTTCTAAAAGCTGGGAAGTGTTAGATCATATCCCTTAAGCAACAGTCACTAACTCTTGTAGGACAGTTTCCTTGTTCCACTACTAAAAAGAAGTAGTGAAGGTTCCGTAGGAGCGCCTCTGGAGAGCACGTGCTGAGCAGACAGAACAGCGAGGACTATTACACGAGTAAGAGTTACCATAAATCTTTTATTGATTCTGAGTTGACACACTCATGTTCTGTGGAATTCTTCTGTAATATTCCTTTATCAATGTACCAAAGTTAAAAAGAAGAAGAAGAAGAAGAAGAAATACCAAAGTTTACTATCTTAACGTGGTCCCTCCCCTAAGAAAACCAAAATTCTTGCTCCCCCTTCTTGTTTATTAGTGAATGGCTGGAGAGCCAAAAACAAACTTAAAATCCAACTAGAATTATTATGTGAATCCTTTCCTATCAATTTTAAAACACTACATTATTTGAAATAAGGCTGTGAATGGATAGGATTTCTTTCCATCAAACATTTCAAAACTGAGCACAAGGTTCTGAGACAAGAACAATAGCTATAACCCCAACAGAAATAATAAACAATAGTTTTGACAGTGAGAGTTGAAATGTGGCCTCTTCAGTTGGGCCTTTGCCAGGCCTACTATATACTCAATCTCATTATAGATGGTTATTTAAGTCTATAATTCCATAAACACTGAAAAGAACTTGGAATATGTTGTATATAATAATCTAACCAGTTTTCCATAGGGAAATATATATATATATATATATATATATATATATATATA
>NW_023248848.1:0-4827 GCF_002007445.2 Ailuropoda melanoleuca | reverse complement strand
TGGAAGCCTGCTTCTTCCTCTCCCACTCCCCCTGCTTGTGTTCCCTCTCTTGCTGGCTGTCTCTCTCTCTGATGAATAAATAAATGAAATCTTTAAAAAAAAAAAAAAAAAGAAGATTGGGCTTACAAAAAGTGAACCTCTCTTCCATTCCCTCTGCTGGACTCAGTCCATAGTCCTCCCCAACTGTAGGGAAGGCTGAAAAATGTCATCTGTGTGCCTGGGAGGAAAAGGAATTGGGTTTCGTGAGCACATAACATTATATTTGGTGCAGTAATAATATAGGGTCATTTGTGCTGTGACAAAAATCAACATAAGGGTTATGAGAAAAAGGAATTCTTAACTTGGCCTGTGGTCTGGAGTTGAGGATAGGTGTCAGGAAATGACACTTAAACTGACTTTTAAATGATCTATAAGAATGAGCTAGGTGAAGAAGAGGAGAGTGGGGGTTGAAGTAGCGGGGAGGACATGAACAAAAGCAAGGCACGAAATAGCAAGTTGTGTACTTTAGAGAACTTATGACTCAAAAGACTTAGATCCAGATCTTGCATTTTGATAAGTGTTGTAAGACTTTTGATCATCATCCATTCTGAGGTTAGTAGTTGTTCTGGATCACACTGATACGTACTAATTCAGTTGTTCTGATCAAAAATGCATTGCCCAATTTTTAAAATCAAAGAGGTATTTTTTCAAACTAGCTGAAAGTCGGGCAGCCAGCATGACCTAGTTAAGAACTTTATTCAAAAAAGAACAAGAAAAAGAACTTGGAAATGAATTTCCCTGAAAATCGTATCTCTCTCTATCTGTAAAGATACAGAAACCATATATTTTAAGGATGTGTAGAGAAGCACAATTTGGTGCCCTTTTCTCCTCCAATGTAATTGACAGCAAAACTTTCTATTATAAAAACTCAGAGATGTTTTGTTGTGGGTCCACTGAAGAACAGTTTATATGAAAAATGATTGGATTAAGATATAATCATCTCTTGTACCTCCATCTATATTGTTGCTATTGGGGTAACAAAGTCTAAGGCTTTGGTTTGCCCTAGAGCTCTTGGATTTTATAAATGTCTGTCTGTTGCTTGAGACGAAAAATCTATCTGCATTAAGAATCTCTCTTGGGAGGAAATAAAGTTCTTGGCTCACATAGGGATTTCAAAACAGGAGTTACAGCACTGAAAGACACATTTCTTGGACCATTTTTAAATATGAGAAAAATGAATAGTACATCTAAATATGGAATCCATATCGATAGAACTGGAGGTGGGGTGGGCGTCAAAAAGTGCTTAGGGGAAAGGCAGGAGGGAAGTAAGTTAAAATAGGACCAATAGTGTTTATCTTGAAACTTGGCAGACAAATCTAAAATTTCGTGGTTTTGTGGTAGGAAGATAGCAGAAAAAGTCAAGAGATGGGAGCATATCGTGTTTCCAGGCAAGACCACAAACAGTAAACCAATACAGGTAGAATTAAATGCACTAATGCATCTAAAGCACTTAACGACACTATGCCCAGCACCTAATACGTGTTCAATAAACACTAGCTATTATTATTAATATTATTGTTATTAGTGTTTTGCTGTATTGGACACTGTTAACTCAAAATATTCCCTCTTCCTACTCAAGCTATTTCTAGTTTTTTTTTCTCATGCAAATTTTTTAAATTCTTGATAACTAACATTAAAAATATTTAAATTGATGCTGTACATTTCTCAAAGCTGCCTCTCTTAAGCCTGCCCCTCCAAGTCCCTCCAGACAAGGTTTTGTGCTTCTCTCATTCCATCACACATAACTTAGGCTTTCCCTTTTGAACATTTTTTACAATACTGTACTTGACTAGAAGCTCCTTGAAGACAGCAACAAAATGTTTTTTATCCCTGTATTCCCCGGGAGACTATTGTGGGCTTGTCACAGAGTAGGTACTTGAATATTTGAGTGAATAGACAATAACTTACAGTTTACTTAGCCCTTTCACATCCATTTTATCCTCAGGTAAGCTCAGCCACCTTATTACAAACAAGAACACTAAGGCTTAGAAAAGTTTAAGATTATTGCCCAAGGTGGGAAGGGATGTAGTCAGTATTCCAGCCACCCTATTTGTCTCTAAACTTCCTAAGCTTTTCACCAAAAACACATTTTCTTGGAATTTATGATAATGAGAAATAATATTGCCTGAACACTGAGAGACCTGGGTTCTAATATTGCTCTTCCCCTCTTATACGGCACTGCTAATTATATGATGTCTTATTTTCTTTACCACAAGCCTGAGAACTCCTTGAGGCAGGAACAACTTCTTACCTTTTTATCCTAGCACATAGCCTCGGTATGGCACAGATAGGTTCTCACTATACATTTCTGTGACTAATTGAATGAATACAATTATTCATGGTAACAGTAGCAACAATAATTGAATTCTATATAAATAAATAGAAAGCACTTTAGCATCCGTTTTCCTCTTTTATCCTAACCCCACTATTTTTAAAAATTTTTTAAAAAGATTTATTTGTATGAGAGAGAGTGAGCACGCGAGAGAGCACGCATACACACGGGATGGGGGGAAGGGCAGAGGGAAAGAATCTTCAAGCGGACTCCCGCTGAGCTGAGTGCAGAGCCCAGCACCAGGCTCCACCCCACCACCCATGAGATCACAACCCATGAGATCATCACCTGAGCCAATACCAAAAGTTGGACACTGAATTGACTGAGCCACCAGGCACCGCCTAACCCCACTCTTTCAGATCTGACAAGGCTTGTTTGTTATCTTTATTTTTTATTTTTTAAGATTTTTATTTATCTATTTGACAGAGAGAGCACAAGCAAGGCAGAGTGGTAGAGAGAGGGAGAGGGAGAAGCCTGCTCAGCAGGCTCTATCCCAGGACCCTGGGATCATGACCTGAGCCCAAGTCAGAGGCTTAGCCTACTAAGCCACCCAGGCACCCCTGTTATCTTTATTTTGGAGTAAGGCAAACTGAGTCTCAGAGGTGCTCAGCAAATGCCAAAATTCGTACTCTTGATTTTGACCTGGGATGCCAACTCAGATTTGTCTTACTCCATATTTCATGCCTTTTCATCATTGTCAGGCTGTTTCAAAGCCAGAGAGATTTTTATCTTTACAGAGAAAGACTCAAAGAGGACGAAATATTTGATAAATACAAATAATACCAGTATTACTGATAGAATGCCAGGTTATTTGGTTTGTCAGAAGTGGAGTTTTTTCTTTGGGTATACTTTTATATTAGTGTTTCTCAAACTTCATTGTGTATACAAGTCATTGGGGATCTTGTTAAAATGCAGATTCAGGAAATCTGCCACAATGCATGAGAATCTTCATTTCTAACAAGTTTTCTTTTGTTGCTAATACTGCTAGTCCAAGAACTACACTTTGGATAGCAAGGCTTTAGATAGCTAGGGTTTAGATAGCAAGGGTTTATATCACCCAGGTGTGGGGCCTTGGTGGTCTGCTAACTCATTCTTGATATTCCCTACTCCACCCCTTGTCCCTGAAGTGAAGATTTACAGCAACATTATTTTTCTGAGTAACCATTTTTTAGTTCACAAAGAATTATCACGTAAACTTATAGTCACTTGGGCAGGGATTTGAACACTGAGGGAAAAAGATATAATCCATTTATTTTTTTCATCTAGACAGACTGCACAACATGATGTCAACCTCTCCCTGAAATATAAAACCTCCCAAAGGGGCTCCTTGGGATTTCACTTGTTAGATAGGTGCCTTTAGGGAGCCTTGTTGGGTCACAGAAGGGATCAGCAGGGATCCAGAGAGCATCCATTTTCATTCTGAGAACTAACAAAGCACTGGGGAAGTCATGAAGAGAAGACTCTGGGAGTCTTTGCTGTTTCCTAGCTGAGCTACTTGTGACAAGAATTCTCGGTTTCAGCATTTGCAACTATAAAATGGGAAGCATATTACCTGTCTTACAGAACTTGTCGAAATTACAGGTAATGCTATATCCCCTCTATAAGATCATGAACTTCTCTCTCTTTTTTTAAATTCAAGTATAATTAACAGGCAGTGTTATTCTACTTTCAGGTGTAACACATAATGATTCAACAATTCTATACATTACTCAGTGATCATGAACTTCTTGAAGGTAGAACCTGTGTTACACTTGACTTCTACCAATCAGAGCTCTGAATGCAATGCTTTCTGTATAATAGACGACCAATTTCTGATGGCCCAGTAAAGAGACTATCTGAAGGAACACTGTAACATGTAAAACATTATTATACCAATATTTTTGTATATTGCTTTAGTAACAGCCACTTATCCAATCAATTCCAAAGCTATGCTGTTTTTACCTTTTATTACCTCTCAAGTTTATCTCCATCTTTACTATCCCTTTCCTAATCAAAACCTTATCAACTCTTACTTGGGCTAGCCTCCTAACTTACCTTGCCTCATCCACTGTTAACTTTTACAAATCCATTATCTCTGATAAAGCCACAATTGTGTCTTAAAATTTTAAAAATCTGGTAGTGTCACTCTGCTGCTTAAAGGCCTCAATGCTTTCCCACTACACTTTGAACAAAGACAAAATGTGTATCTACCTCTATCTAGTGGGACATGGGGTCACAAACTAATTAATTTTGCCCTTCCCTATTCCATTTGTGTCTCTGCTGAAATTTAGGGCTAATCGGAACATAATTTAGAATCCACTTTCTTATGTCTTCTTCAATGTCTTTCAAGAGTGGTCTGTAGTTTCTAGAATATAGATCCTTTACCTCTCTGCTTAAGTTAATTCCGAGATATTGTATGATTTTTGGTGCTATTGTAAATGGAATCAATTCCCTAATTTCTCTTTCTTCAGTCTCAT
>NW_023248847.1:0-1183 GCF_002007445.2 Ailuropoda melanoleuca | reverse complement strand
ACCATACAGTACATCCCTAGTTTTTGATGTAAAGTTCCATGATTCATTACTTGCTTATAACACCCAGTGCAGCATGCAATACATGCCCTCCTTAATACCCATCACCGGCCTATCCCATTCCATCCCCACCCAAAGCCCTCAGTTTGTTTCCCAGAGTCCATAGTCTCTCATGGTTCATTCCTTCTTCTGTTTACCCCCCTTTCTTCTTCTCTTTCTTCTCCTNGAAGCCCTCAGTTTGTTTCCCAGAGTCCATAGTCTCTCATGGTTCATTCCTTCTTCTGTTTACCCCCCTTTCTTCTTCTCTTTCTTCTCCTACCGATCTTCCTACTTCTTATGTTCCATAAATGAGTGAAACCATATGGCAATTGTCTTTTTCTGCTTGACTTATTTTGCTTAGCATTATCTCTCCAGTCCCACCCATGTTGCAGCAAATGTTGAGAACATTCTTTTTGATAGCTTAGTAATATTCCATTGTATCTATGGACCACATCTTCTTAATCCAGTCATCTGTTGAAGGGCATCTCAGCTCCTTCAACAGTTTGGCTATTGTGGACAATGCTGCTATGAACATTGGGGTGCATATGGCCCTTCTCTTCACTACGTCTGTATCTTTGGGGTAAATACCCAGTAGTGCAATTGCTGGATCAGAGGGTAGCTCAATTTTTAACTTTTTAAGGGACCTCCATTCTGTTTTCCAGAGTGGCTGTACCAACTTGCATTCCCACCAACAATGTAAGAGGGATCCCCTTTCTCCACATCCTCTCCATTTTTTAAAAGATTTTATTTTTAAGTAATCTCTGCACCCAACTTGGGTTCGCTCAAACTTACAACCTTAAGATGAAGAGTCCCGAGCTAAACCATTTGAGCCAGCCAGGGGACCCAAAGGAAACCTTGCTTTCAAAATAAAAGATTTAAGCTTGCTTGCATGGGCCTTCAGTTTTCTTTTCTGTTAGCCTGAAAATCCCCGGTGAAGAGTGAAAAGTAATCATGAGAGGAGACATGTCTATAGCACATGGATACTTCTGTGAAGGGAGGGACGTGGTGGGCATTCACTGAGCCCACGGGGAGCCAGGCTGGATGTGGGGCAGTAGGAACTTCCTCTCAGGGTCGTGGATGTGTCAGGCCCCACTACAGGGGCTCATGATGGAGGACACTTTGCCCGGCCATTGTTTTCAGCCTGTCC
>NW_023248846.1:404-604 GCF_002007445.2 Ailuropoda melanoleuca | reverse complement strand
GGACTGTGTGGTGTCTCAGAGACCACTATAGGGCACTCTCGTCAGGCTTCCGCGACCACTTTCCCTCATGTATCCTTATTCACGAAGGGTGGTGATAGTTCTAAGACGGTCCCTGTACGGTGTTGTTTCTGACGGACGTGTTTTGGGCCTTTGCGTTCCATTGCCGCCATTAGTTTTGACAGGATTTCCCCAGGGAGCAA
>NW_023248846.1:0-168 GCF_002007445.2 Ailuropoda melanoleuca | reverse complement strand
TGCTGTTCGCTGGAGGTGTTTTCCTGGACGCTCTGCTTTATTACCAATGAGAAGGGCGCTGAGTGCTCAAAAATCCTGAACCTTTTCTTTCATGCTACCTTACTCACGAGAGATGTTGATCGTTGATATTTCCCTGGACTGTGTGGTTTCACAGAGACCACTATGGGG